>NW_024037899.1:0-248947 GCF_016077235.1 Cyprinodon tularosa
TGGAAAAGAATTAAGATTTTTCAATGATTAAATATTTGCGAATGGAAAATTTTATTAATCGATAAAACCAAATTAGAATTGTCCAGTGCTGATTTACAGATCTCTAAGGTTTTCAGTATGTGACCCCCCCCCCCCCCCCCCCCCCCCCCCCCCAGTGTATACTGTGTAGGTACCCTGAACGTTGACAGGTTGACAGCAACTTGAGTGTGTGTTCTCTCTTTTATTGTAAATTAATATGATGAGATGATTGGAACAATCGATCTCAGATTGTATAGCCAAAAAAATTAAAGAATGTATTACAGGAAAGGAATTAGTAGGATTTTAAAATCTACATAAAGTACATTTAGTCTAAATTTCACAGAACAAACTTATAAAAGTTTTATTAAAATAGTTGCTATGGTCCAAAGACAGGTAGACCAGGGCAGGCAATTAGGAATACGTTGAAAGTAAACATATATATGTTCATAATTAAATATATGCTAACAGAAATTGTTGCTGCTTTGATTTCACAGATTTCAGGATCTTTTCTCTAATGCTTTGATTGCCCCAGAGTCACACATAGATAATGATGAAACAACTGACACATTATCCCTTCAGACCACTTCTTCTCGTCATTAGCTGGAAACCATAAAGCAACTTCTCAAGAAAGCAGATGTTTGGGATAAAATCTCCATTCAAAAACCCCCAGTTTTCTTTTCTAAAGATAGAAATTCTTTAGTCCTTCAGAAGACTGATCATTCAGCCTCATAGAACTTTCACCACCAGTGCCTCCATAGAATTACATTGACCCAGCTCAACAACCAGTCTACTACTCCAGATAAAGTCACTTCATTACAGAGATGAGTCAAATTCTGTCAAGTCAAGTTCTTATGATCTGTGAACAGAAAAAACAGATACACATTCAGAAATGGGAGCAGGAAGTCAACAAAAAGAAAAAATATGATCAGCTAGATAAGAAAAAACAGAGAAATGTACATCCTTCTCAACAAGATGAAAGTGGATCAGAACTGACTGAACCTTTGTCCACCATTAGTATACCCAGCCCCCAGGGGGCTACAGCATCCAGCCTTAATGTCAATCATCCACTGAATTTAGCAATAGATGAACCCATCAACAGGCAAGAAACTCATCAGTTCAATCCCAAGAACGAAAGCACACAGAGTGGAGAAACAAAAGGTAGGAGCTTTGGGCAGACTGGAACTCCAGTAGGTGATGAGGAAAACCATCAAACGGCATCAGGTCTTTCTTCTTTCACTAGTGAAACCCTTTTAGCACCTCAAGCTCCTTCTCAGGAGGCCATCACAATAAATAAATCAAGCAGCTCTTTGAAAGACTTGGCTGACTGGACACCCTCTGAACCTGTCTGTGGTGGATTTAAGCCAACCAGCTCCTCCTCAGTGAGTGAGGAAACTTCCAACATAATGATCAACTTAACTTCAGCTGCAAACATACCTCAACTGAAGATAAGCTTCAGTTACAAAGAAACAGATACCATCAAACCATTGCTTCAGTCCAGGTCTCTGGAGGAAATTAAAGAGTCAGCTGGACCTGTGGACCACTCTGTTAAGAACAGATCAGCCGATCCCGACCTCCACAATGTTTCAGAGTCTACCATGTGGAGAAGAGACCATGGGGACTCTTCTCGTTCTCTCAGCTGCCCTTTTACTCATCAGGAGCTTCCTGCAAACAACATCAACTTACCCAGAGCTTCAAGTTTACCCAACATGAAGCCCCAAAGCAGCTTTAAAGCTACAAGTTTACTCAAGATGAAGCCCAAAAGAGGCTATGAGGAGTTTACTCCTGATTTAATCTATAAAGAAGATGATGTAACCTACATGTTCCGGTGTTCCAGTCCAGGTCTGTACTGGTGCAGACAGACTGGCCTGGTGTTTGACATGAAGGGAGAAGGAGACGTGTCCTACAGGATTGTTCCTTGGGACACAAGGTTACTGAGCCAACATGGCAAGAAGCCCGCAGGACCTCTGTTTGACATCAGCTGTCAGCAGCAGTCTGTGGCTCAGCTTCATCTCCCTCACTGTGAGATCCGCTCACACTGTGAGATCCTGTCAGTCGCTCACATACATGATGAAGGCATTGAGTTTATCAGACCTGAGAGGATCACAGAAACTCATGTTGTCATCAACATCACAGGGTATTCTGGTTTTGGTATTATTATTCATGGTAACTCTCATCGCTCATTCCAAGCCTTGGTTCTGCTGTTCCACGAGGTTCCATTGGAGTCTGAGTCTGATCACGTGATTAATGTTCTGGTGCTCCCAAAAAATGTTGTTTTCAGAAATGTGTTGGTTTTTAGGAAGGAATTAGATAAAGAAGAAATCTTTATAGAGATGCCTCCACACTGTAAACTGCAGCCCAAAAAGCATTACACTCTGTCCACCAGTCCTGGAGAAGACTCAGTTCAGGTTCAGCCACCAAAAGCTAAATTTGATGCAGGATCTTACAACAACTACTTAACAACATTCCGGGTGGTTTATAAGAAAACAATAAAAGAGATCAAACTGTCTCTGAGGCAAAATAACTCGAGCAGTGTCTGGGAGAGTGTGGTTTGTTATTCTGCTGTTGAAAATAAAAAATCCTTTAGACTGATCCAACCAGATTTTAATTCAAAGCAGCAACTGGAAGTGATAAGGAGAAGCTTTATTGAAGGGATATCAGAACCTGTTCTGAAGAGTCTGCTGGACAAACTGCTGGAGAAAAGAGTCCTCAATAATTTTGAGAAGGAGTATGTAGAGTCAGAGAAGACCAAAATGGACAAAGCTCGAGTTTTAGTCGACATTGTTAAGAAGAAAGGTGATGCTGCAAGTTCAGAGATGATCAGCTTCCTCTGTGAGCTCGACCCATTCTTCTCCCAACATCTGGGGCTGATATAAGGAGAAGTTTAAAATATGTGAAGTTGTTATGTTCAAAAATATAGGTTCATAAAAGTTCTGGGGGTTTTTTTCTATGTACCCGTCATTTATTTAGAATGTATACAATGGACTGGTGAATTGTCCAGGGTGTACCTCACCTCTCGCCTGTAGACAGCTAGAGATAGGAACCAGCCACCCTGTTTGGGATAAACGTGACGGAAAATGGATGGAGGGTATACAATACTGAGTTGCACTATAGGTTTGCATGTTATTTCCTTAACATTCTCTTCGTATTGTAGTAGTTTAGACTGGACTATCCTGCTCTGCAGATTAATGCTCTCTGGTATTGTTGAATGTTCCACTGTTCCTGATTGCACACGATTAGTCTGTGTTATCCGAACAGTTTTCTGATGGTTAACATAAGTTAGCATATACTAGGGCTGGGAAGTTAATAAAATTTTAAATAAATTTTTTTTTAGTTTTTAAAGATCTTATTTTTGGAAAATCGAGATGTTTTTACCAATCCGCCTTCTGGGCTTCCATAGCTCAGTTCAGTTAAATCAGTTCATATCATCACTTTTTGTTCTTAGATTTGTGGTCCTAAGTTGCTGCAAACATTTAGCCTGTTAAATTTTGTTGAGAAACATGTTTGATTTAAAGCATTTTTTCACACCTTGAATTTATCTGCCTTTTTGAATTCCAGTTGCCTCCCAGAGTGGATGATTGTAAAGAAAAGATGACTTTTTTGAAAGCGGTGTATTTCATTTGTCAATTTAATTATAAAACTTAAATGGGAAAAAAGCACAAAAATGTATCGGATTTGGTAGGAAAACCATATATTTATAATTGTAAGTGTTCTGAAATGCTTAATTTTATTCTTATTTTAACATTATAAAAATGATTAATACTGTAACCCCAGTTGTGATACATAAAACTACTTTTAAATTGTGTATAGGCCTATATTGTATCTGCACATGTATTGGAAATAAGTCATGTTTATCAACTATAAAAGTGTGATATTCTGAAATGCCTTCTACAAATAATTTAAAAGCAACGATATATTAATGGGATTTGCGAGAATCTAAATTCAGATTTAAATGGATTTATTTCTCAGTTGCTAATAAATGTGAAATATTTATCCTAATCACTCATTGCCTTTCTCCTTTGCTACTGACACCCTTGAATTTCCCTACCATGGAACAATAAAGGAATGTTATCCTTTTCTATATTGCATTCACTTAAAGAGAATATTAAGGGTGTGCAGGTGGCGCAGTGGTTAGACCAAGCCTACCCAAAGTGGGTCCTGGAGGGCCGCTGTCCTGCAGGTTTTTAGAGGTTTCCCTGCTTCAGCACAGATTATTTCCATTGATTTTCTCCATTATATTTTCTGAGCCAGGCCTGCTGTAATGAGGGTTGCACAATCAAGAGATATATTAGAAAATTGAATAAAGACTGAAATTGTAAGGCTTAGAACAATAGGATCCAACATTTGAAGCAGACAAATAGCTAGATTTCTCAAAACATTTATCGTAAACTGAACCTGAGTAAGCAGTGTCGGCACCTAAGGCAGGAACCTCGAGAGGAGGAAACAACAGGTTAGTTGGGGTTGGTGGGTCTTTCTGGAGATGGGTGTTAACAAATGTGTTAGTCACTAACCTGGTCTTAAAGTTCAGTCCGAGTACAGAGAATGAGGTTGCTTCCATCAGGTTAGCATGATGTGGCGAATACTGCCCAGAGAGTACCAGAAGCTGATGTATTGGAGGTCGGAGGAAAGGCAGGATCTTCAGAACTGAGAAGGTATGCAGGATAATTCAGAGGACGAAGACAAAAGTGGATCTGTGATGTGCTCAGGAATCAGAGCCAGGAGATCAGATATCCAAAGAGGTGCCGAAGGGAAATCCATAGTGGTGTCGGGAAACGGTTCCAGGTTTGGTTCACAGACAGGCAGAGATCCGGCAGGAGTCAGAGGTCGGGTAAACAGATCAGAACGGGGACAGGATCAGGTAATAAAAAACAAAGGAAGGCTAAAACATGTCTCACCACTGGTTTGAAATAATCTGGCACCAATGGCTGGTCTGAATGCTGGTAAAATAGAGACTGAAGCAGGTGGTTCAGATAAGCAGGTGAGTGAAATGAGTAATCAGACCAGACATCAGCACCAAGATCATGACAAAAATATTTATATAAGCCTTTAAAATATGAAATATTTAGATAATCTTTAAAAAAGGATTGCAAATGTATTTACAGTGGATACGGCAAGCATTCAGACCCCTTTAAATTTTCCACTGTTTGTGTCATTGCAGCCATTGCTAAAATCAAAAAAGTCCTTTTTATTTCTCATTAATGTACAGTCAGCACCCCATCTTGACAGAAAAGAAAAAACTGAAATATCAAATGGTCATAAGTATTCAGACCCTTTGCTGTGACTCTCATATTTAACTCACGTGCTGTCCATTTCTTCTGATGCACCTTGAGAATGTTCTGATCCTTCATTGGAGTCCAGTCCAGTCCACACACCTGTCTATATAAGACCTTACAGTTCACAGTGCTTGTCAGAACAGACGAGAATCCAGAGCCCAGGTCAGAGATAGAATTGTGGCAAGGCAGAAATATGGCCAATGTTACAAGAGAATTTCTGCAGTTCTCAAGGTTCCTAAGAGCACAGTGACCTCCATCATCCTTAAATGGAAAGAGCCATTCTACTCAATACTGAGCAAAGGGTCTGAATACTTATTACGATGTAATATTTCAGTTTTTCTTTTTTATTAAATTGGCAAAATGTCAACATTTGTGATTTTTTTCTTTTAAGATGGGGTACTGAGAGTACATTAAAGTGAGATATAAAATGAACTTTATTGATTTTAGCAAATGGCTACAATGAAAGGAAGAGTGAAAATCAGAATCAGAAATACTTCAATAATACTTTAATAATACTTATAATAATCCCAGAGGGAAGTAACTTTTGTTACACGCTCCAGTTACAGTTTTTTGTTGTGTATATATATATATATATATATATATATATATATATATATATATATATATATATATATATATATATATATATACACTCACCGGCCACTTTATTAGGTACCCCATGCTAGTAACGGGTTGGACCCACTTTTGCCTTCAGAACTGCCTCAATTCTTGGTGGCATAGATTCAACAAGGTGCTGGAAGCATTCCTCAGGGAGTTTGGTCCATATTGACATGATGGCATCACACAGTTGCCGCAGATTTGTGGCGAATCTCCCGTTCCACCACATCCCAAAGATGCTCTATTGGATTGAGATCTGGTGACGGTGGAGGCCATTTGAGTACAGTGAACTCATTGTCATGTTCAAGAAACCAGTCTGAGATGATTCCAGCTTTATGACATGGCGCATTATCCTGCTGAAAGTAGCCATCAGAAGTTGGGTACATTGTGGTCATAAAGGGATGGACATGGTCAGCAGCAATACTCAGGTAGGCTGTGGCGTTGCAACGATGCTCAATTGGTACCAAGGGGCCCAAAGAGTGCCAAGAAAATATTCCCCACACCATGACACCACCACCACCAGCCTGAACCGTTGATACAAGGCAGGATGGATCCATGCTTTCATGTTGTAGACGCCAAATTCTGACCCTACCATCCGAATGTCGCAGCAGAAATCGAGACTCATCAGACCAGGCAACGTTTTTCCAATCTTCTATTGTCATATTTCCATGAGCTCGTGCAAATTGTGGCCTCAGTTTCCTGTTCTTAGCTGAAAGGAGCGGCACCCGGTGTGGTCTTCTGCTGCTGTAGCCCATCTGCTTCAAAGTTTGACGTACTGTGCGTTCAGAGATGCTCTTCTGCCCACCTTGGTTGTAACGGGTGGTTATTTGAGTCACTGTTGCCCTTCTATCAGCTGGAACCAGTCTGGCCATTCTCCTCTGACCTCTGGCATCAACAAGGCATTTCCGCCCACAGAACTGCCGCTCACTGGATGTTTTTTCTTTTTCGGACTATTCTCTGTAAACCCTAGAGATGGTTGTGCGTGAAAATCCCAGTAGATCAGCAGTTTCTGAAATACTCAGACCAGCCCTTCTGGCACCAACAATCATGCCACGTTCAAAGTCACTCAAATCACCTTTCTTCCCCATACTGATGCTCGCTTTGAACTGCAGGAGATTGTCTTGGCCATGTCTACATGCCTAAATGCACTGAGTTGCCGCCATGTGATTGGCTGCTTAGAAATTAAGTGTTAACGAGCAGTTGGACAGGTGTACCTAATAAAGTGGCCGGTGAGTGTATATATGTATGTATGTATGTATATATGTATGTATATTTATATATATGCATATGTATAACTAAATCCAAGTAAAGTGATAGTGACGTGCAAAAATAGTGCATAAATGTCAATTACAGAGGGGAGGGGTGTCTGAATCACTTGAGGGAGGCGTAGAGATTGATGACCACAGGTAGGAATGATTCCCTGTGGCGCTCTGTGGTGCATCTGGGTAAGAGGAGTCTTCTTCTGAAGGAGCTCGTCTGCTGGACCAGTGAGTCGTGGAGAGGATGTGAGTCATCGTCTAAGATGGACTGAAACCTGGACAGCATCCTGGTCCTGAATTCACTCTCCTCACCCCTTTCAATGCAGCCAACAATTGCTGAGTCATCAGAAAACTTCTGAAGGTGGCAGGACTCAGAGCAATACTTGAAGTCTGAGGTGAAAAGGGTGAGGAGGAAGGGGGAGAGGACAGTCCCCTGAGGGGCCCCAGTGTTGCTGACCACCCTGTCAGACACACAGTTCTGTAGGCGTACATACTGTGGTCTGCCTGTCAGGTAATCAACAATTCAGGACACGATGGGGGCCTCCACCTGAATCGCAGTCATCTTCTCACCTAGTCACCTAGTAAAATTCTAAGGGGTCTGAATACTTTCCGTACCCACTGTACATCTACTTTTACTTGAATAAATTAATGAATAAATTAGTAACTTTATTTCAGACAATCTAGTAGAATCACAATAGCAATTTAACACATGCAAAAAATTATTAAGAAGTAATGACATATATAATTATATTAGATGTATAATCGTGTGGTTTTGTCTGACACTGCATGAAAAGTGAGATTTTCGTCCCCGTAAACCCCCGTAAACTCCCGCAGATCTGCCTGATTTTCGTCAGTTTCCGACAATTTGCAACCCGTGCTTGTCCGCGTTTGTCGTGCCACAAATTGTGGAGAGCGATCAGCTGTACTAATGGCCCTAATTAGCATATGAATGCAGCAAACCCGCGCGGCTGGCCAGGTCTGGCTTGAATAACCTTCTCAGTATTGGCTGAAACCACTATTCTCAAACAAATGAAATCGCTCTTGATTGGCAGCAAAACCACACGTGGCCACGCCAGGCTTTAATTTTCTTACTGAGTATTGGACGGAACCACTTCTTTTTAAACAAGCAAAGTCGCTCGTGATTGGTTGGCATATATATATATTTACATATAAATTTACATATATATATTTATTCATATATATATATATATATTTATTTATTCCTTCATATATTTATTCATTCATATATTTATTCATTCATATGGTGTGTATTTATGTTATCCTACACTACTACACAATTATTATGCTACCATCAAGGACATGAATGAATTTATACAGGAAATGAAGATTTGCCAGGAAGCTGTTTATGCAAAGAAAGAGCTTTATTAAAACACACACAACTATATACAACGCGTATCCAAACACATGCGTTTCTAAAAATTACAACTCCGTGAACGGTCCGTTTGCTTCCTCGGGGTTGGAGGTAACTGGCAGCATTCCCTCCAAGGCAGGTCCGATGTACAGACGCCTACTGTGCGTGGCCCTGTACTTCAGCATCGCTTCTAACCGAGACTGCAGCTTAACACAGAGCTCAGTGAGATCCGGCCTACGAAATGGCGGCGGCCGTACAATCCATCCAGAGACACCGCCGAGGAAGGCGGACTTCCAGAGTTCCACTTCCTCATCTGCTAGCACACTCTGCCTCGCTTTCAGCAGCTGAAAAAAAAAAACAATGAATCAGCGCACTGCGTATGGACACAACACATCTATTAATGCACCTGAAAAATAGTCACCAAATAAAGTCTTACCCTCTTTCTTCTGGCCCGACTCCGAGCAGATTGTGGCTGGCTGCGTATATCTGAAGCTCCTGCGTACCGTCTGAAAATATGTCTTACAGGCAGCTGGAAAACAATTAAATGAGAGTGGTATAAATAAAAAATCAAACGCAAGTCACAGTAACAAGGAAGGAGAAAACATTAAAACAAGTCACTTACACACAATGTCGTCTTTATCAACATCGTGCAAATCTGGACTTGCCGAGATGGCTCCGAGCAAATAGGAGGTCTGTGAAAACAAAATGTACAGCTATGATCGGTATCTATCCGTATCCATTGCCTTTTACCGCAGAATGAAAGCATATTCTTTAAATCTTACCCTTGCTCCGGTTCATAGCGCCTGCAATTAGTCTCCGAGTTGTGAAGACGGCGTACTGCTTCCTGTGAATCACAAAAAATACACTTTAATAAAGCTTGTTCTTGCAAGGCTACTATTAGCCGTAGCTTTAGGCTAGGCTGCTTTTAGCTTAGCAGGCAGTAATTGAACATATATTTACCGCTAGCATCTCTTCTTTGAGTTCGTCTTGTTCGATGCAGAGTCGCCATCGCGTCCAAGAGGAGTTTTACCCCGAAATCCGACATACTCCGCTCCAGACCGCCTGCACAAAGCAAAGCATACATCCTCCACTGTGGATCCAGCCCCGCCGCTCTGAGTTTCTTGGAGATCGTACAGAACATGCGCGAGATGAACCAGGGTGTCCGCGGATCAATAAAAATAATAAAAAAATCATTCATTTTTTTTTTTTAAATCAAGGCCTTAATTGGCACTAAAATTATTTAAATATGTTTATCGAAGTATTTATAATTCTTTAATAAAAAATGCTTATAAAAACAATTTCGTCAGATATATTATATCGCTCCAGGTGGAGAAAAAGCTAGAGGATATATATATATACGTATATACTGTATGTGTGTGTGTGTGTATGTGTGTGTGTTTACATACATACAGGAGTCATGGAACTGTGCTTACAGCTCCTTCATATTTCATGTACACTAATAACTTGTGTACATGGTTCTTGTTGATGGCATTAAAATCATTTCAAATAGCATTAAAATAGCATTAAATTAGAGTCACTCATTCCTGTATGAACCCTGTGAGCGCTTAATTTAATATGACATATTAAAAAAATCCCACCATCATCCAGCATATGTTCAGTTTCCGCCCAAATATATATATATATTTTTGTAGATTTTTGTAACGGGGATAAGGATAATTCAAAACTGCTTTTTTTTAATGAACTTGTTCACTACTTCCAAACTCAGCATCTCTTTTCATTCCTGTAATAAGAAGTTTCTTTTGAATGGATTTGATTAAAGTTTAAGTCCCTCGGTATAAAATAAATATTTTGATGGAGATGAGAAATCTGCTTCCTCGTTGGTGAATAACCAATAGTTTGGATCCAATCATTTAAATAAACGGTGTTAGTTGTTTTTTTTATATATATATATATATATATAAGAATTGTGCTATAATTTCTAGTCACCGATCTGTTGCTGCTATATTTTAATTTGACGAACCGGAATTTGTCGATGTTCTTTTTCCTGTTTGGTGCGATTGCAATTGCGGATCTTGACCTGGCCGGACCTTATGACCACAGTGTACCAATCTTCTCATGGCTACTTCCAACAGGATAATGCGCCATGTTATAAAGTGAATCATCTCAGACTCATTTCTTGAAACTTTTCCACTTAAGTAATTGTGAATTGAGCATATTGACAGACATTGACAGACAAACATTTTATTTTTTATCTTAAATGCAATTTTTTTTTTTTTATAATTACTGCTCTAAATGTATTGCTCTGTCAGCTAAAGATCTGTTTTGGTCTCTATACTTTAATTAAATAAATCAATTCAAGCTAAAATGTAAGAGGCTATACTAAGCCTGATCTCTTTGTATCAGAGATTTTCTTACCCAGAAAGATGTCACTTGGGGTAAAACCCCCCCTGCAACCCTGGTTTGCATTTGTATAGCTCACAGCATGTTCATTTACATGTTAAAGCCTCCCCTAGAATTCCATGGGGGGGAGGCATGGGAGGAACACTGCCTAACAAAGTCCACGTCAATTTCTGACAATTTACGGGAGTTTTCGGCGAAGCCTGCAAATTGTCGTAAACTGCCGCTAACCTGAAGTTCCACGACAATCTACAGTGCCGTATATTGACGAAAATCCCACTTTTCATGCAGTGTGAAAAGAGTTATGTTGTCATGATCTGGCCTGTTTGCTCTCCCCTAATTAGTAATTCCTCTCACCTGCCCTCTTCCTTCCCTGCCTCAATTATAATTTATTCCCCTCACCTGTGTCCTCTGGTTTATATTCAGTTCAGCCTGAGCATTCAGTGCCAGATCATTGCTTGTCTTTTTGTCAGTCTTTCTGTTCAGTTTTTATTTGGTTCATGTCCTGGATCCTAGCTGCCAGTGGAAAGAGGGTTTTAGTGTTTGTCTCGTCTCCTGATCATCCACTGTTCCTCCTCTACGGAGTCCTCTGGGTTTTTGGCTCATTATGGGGGGAGGTTCAGTTTTTATCAAAGTAAGCCTGGCTCCAGGGTGGAGACCAGTTTAAAGTCTGCTTCAAGTTCCGGTTCCTACGTCCTGTCTCGGCTACCCTCTTCCACTGTGCCTGCCTGTCTGCACCTGATCCTGTCTGCTCCTGTGCGTGACCTACTGGTCATGCTTCTGGTCCCAGTAAGACTCTGAACCCTCCTGGAAGCCTGTGGATTCATGGAAGTCTGGATCCTGCCACCTGTCTCTGTTCCTGTCTGATCTGGATCCTGTCTGTTCCTGTCTGTTCTGGATCCCTCACCAGGATCAGCTTCCACCATCACCTCTGGGACTGCAGCAATGGGGACACTCATGGTCTGGACTGTTAAACCAGGTAAGTGACCAACACAGTTAATCTTCTGTCAGATGATCGTGGTCACTTACCTGTGTTTCTCCCCCAGAGTGTCTGAGATTGGGCGGTGCCCCGCCCCCCCGCCTGCAGTGTCCGCGAGCCACAGCTCCGCTTTCGTTTTTGTTTTATTTTAATAAACCTTTTGAACTTTCCTACTGACTGTCTCTCCTGAATACTGGGTCCATCTGTCCTCGTTTCATGACATATGTAGACATGAAACTCATGTAATTATACCCTTCTCCTTTGTGTTGTCCCTAACACCAGCATCTTCCCAATTCCACCTTTACTTATAAGTCCATACTACTTCAAAACACCTTTAATCAAGCAAATAAATGTAACTATGTGTATAGAATTATACATGTACGCATTTAAACGTTCCTTCACACATCTTCATTCTGTTGGGATCTGGAGATCTGCCACCTTTCTCCAGCAGAGGGCGCCCTTGGGTCTCCTGAGCTGAAGCCACCAGCACACCTGTGGCTGATCATCTCATCAGGAGACCAGCTTTATAAGCAGCGGCTGAACTTCCCTTCAGTGCCAGAGTGTTAAACAGTTATGGTTAGCAAGCCTGAGCCAAACCTGTTGTCTGAATCTCTGTCTGCTTTAAAAGCCAACCTGAATCTAACCTGCCTTTTGTCCTCTCTACCTTCCTAGGAAGACCTGATTGACTCCAGGAGCTCTGGAGGAGCTCATAGTCAGAAACCTGCCTGCTCTGTGAAGCCAAACCTGAAGATCCGCTATCTGAATCAACAAGCCAGTTCTCAGGAGAGAACTTGGAGATCAACTCAAGATCTGAACCTCACTAGTCTGAAGCCAAGCTCTGCCGCTGCTAAGCCCTCTGTTGAACCCTCAGTCTCTGGACCCTTCTGGTTCCCTCTCTCCAACGCTCAGTCTGAACCACCATCAGGTACAGATCAGTTCCAAGCTCTGACAAGACTCTCCTGCTACTTGGCTAATCAAACTGTCCCTCTCTGCAGAGAACCCTGTGATACCTATCCCAGACCCGTTCCAGTATCAGTTCAAATAACTTTATTGTGTTCACTCTCAATAAACAGTTGTTAACTTTTACTCTGTCTCCGTGGTGTTCTGCATTTGGGTTAAGCTCCTTAGACCCAACATGACACATTCATACAGTTATCACCCATAGCCCACACAAATAAATACACCGCAAAATATATGTATACACCAATGTACAGTGACTAAAAGTACCGACTGATGTTCACCACCCTTCTTCCGTCTCATATCTTTTTTTAAAAAACCACTTTAATTCATTTCCTAAACAGTCTCAACTAATGTTGAAATGAAACAACTAGTTAGTCACTGGTTTTTCTAAAATCTTGGAAAGCTGTGGAAGTAGAGAAACAGGCCTATAGTTTGTACATTTTTGCCTATCAGTTTTGTATTCCAGTGTGATTTTAGCAGTTTTCTATTTAAATAAAACTGTTTGGAATTGGAGGTTACAGATATGAGTCAATCATTTTAAAATTGCATAAATATCTCTTCTCTGTATTGTCAATGTCATCAAAGTTAGGCCTTTTCCCCACATTTATTAACAGCTATGACCTCTCCCTTCACCTCTGCTGGGAGAAACATCCAGTTTGGATTTTTTGTTTTGAGTACCTCGATGAGGCTCTTTCTTGGCTCCTTTTAAGGCTCCCCTACAGAAGCCTAGATGTAATAGGCCTACCTGTAGAATCACTCCTGCCAAAATAAATCACACCCTGCAGAGAGGAGTAGAGCATAGAAACACACCTTATTTATCACTGTGAGTTATGATCCTTCAGGGTGTGGTGATTTTTAGATAAAGGCTCAACTGTGCACTGTATTTATCGACTCTTCACTAGGCTTATGCTTCTCGGAGTTTACCCACAGATAAAAGATAACTTCTGTTTACAGTTAAGAATTGTTCTTCAAACCAAACCCTAAAAATGAAATGTAAGAACCTGCTGTTCCGTAGATACAGCTAACTAGAATAATTTCCTTCTTCTTCATACAGACTTCAGTCTTTATGCATTCTGCTATGTCCTCATAACCTTCATGATTTTTATAAAATCAAGTAGATGCAAATTCAAACTGGAAGACTCATCCAAGTATCACCTACATTCAATCACCTCATCAAGCACCTCTGCCCCAGCCAATTACCATCAAGCCCTAAGTCCTCTTCAGCCAACCATCCTGTAAGGTTCTGCTAAAAGCTCCCGTCACAAACTCTCCTGATCTTCAGCTGAGCTTCGACCCACCTCCATCCCATCTCTTCCATCATGCTCTCAGCTCCTCCTGGCTTCCTTCTCCTCTAATAATAATATTAATACATTTTATTTAACAGCGCCTTTCTTGACACTCAAGGTCACTTTACAAAAGATACAAAAGATAAATAAAAAGAAAGATGAAAATACAAAATACAGATACAGGAACATAAAAACAATTATGGATAGGGAAAAGAGCAGTGTATTCACAGATAAGCGAGCTGGAAAAGATGGGTTTCGAGTCTGGCTTTGAATAAGGAGAGAGAGTCAATACTGCGGAGGTCGGGAGGAAGTGAGTTCCACAGCTGGGGAGCAGAGCGGCTGAAGGCTCTGCTCCCCATGGTGACAAGTTGAGCTGGGGGTACAGTGAGGTGGATGGATGAGGAGGATCTAAGGGAGCGGGAGGAGGTGGCAATGTGAAGGAGGTCTGACAGATATGGAGGAGCAAGGTTATGGATGGCTTTGAAAGTATAGAGAAGGATTATAAATTTAATTCTGAATTGAACTCTAGCCTCCATTCCACCACCAGTGTCCCAGGGAAAGACACATCTAATTCTAATCTCACAATGATCATCCAAGCTCATCACCATACACAGCTTCCATGTCTTCTGCCATGGTCAGAGCACCAAAGAACTGTCCGATTCACCAATTAATATATCTAAATGCCATCTTTCTTGCATGTGTGATATACTGTATATATATATATATATATATATATATATATATATATATATATATATATATATATATACATAAATACATACATATGTGATTTTAAAGTACATATTCAAATGTATCTTAAATGTAAAAATATCTTTCACTTTTTTGGTGGGACAGCAGCTCCAACTGTGTCTGGCAGAATGTAGTTCATCTTTCTGCTGCCAGAGTGAGTATATCGTGTGGACTGACCCAACAGAACCTCTGCCCAAAGAAGCAACTGAAGGTGGAGGAGCAGCTTTATTGATGGGATATCAGAACCTGTTCTGAAGAGTCTGCTGGACAAACTGCTGGACTCAAAACAGCCCTCTGGAGGATGAAGAGGCAGGGAGATCTGGACCTCTGTGGGACCAGATTTCTTTCATATTGATGAACTGTGGAGGCACCACCCTCTAAACCCCACACAGCCTGAGCAGTTTGTCAGGAAGAGATGACCAGTTGTAAAGTATAAAGATCACTCTGTGGTCCTGCTGGATGCTACCACAGAAGAATTCATTTTTTTCCTGTAACACTGAGTTATTTATATAAGTAACTTTATATATACTGCATGCATCATTTAGGTAGTTAAAATTGTATTACTTCTTGAGTTATTTACTGTCAGAGGCAGGTGCTTCGGCAGGAGAGTAAGTGTTGGACCGGCCCACCGGGCAAATGCCCAGTATCACAGATTACCAGCCCGAGTCTGCATTCATCCATCCATCCATCCAATTTTTTTTTTTTTTTTTACCTGTGGGATACGTACAGGCAGGTAACACCTTCAGCTTTTCATCAGTCGATCGTAGGGCAACGAGAGACATACAGGACAAGCAACTTTTCACACACAGTCATACCTATTAACCTAAGAGACCAACTGACCAACATTCATGTTTTTGGAATGTAGGAGAAAATGAAATAACCTAGATACCGGCTTCTCTGCAGGCATAAAGTACTGGCAGAAAGATTCAAACCCAGGGACCCACTCGCAAGGCAATGAATTTAAAAAAGATGTATCAACATTTATATAATTATTATGTGTTGGAGAGTTGCTGACGCATAAAAAAAAATCCTGCAATCCATGGATATTAAAATAATTAAATAAAGACTGAAATATTTATATTATTTATATTTATATACACCATTAAAATACATTAAATTGAGAACTTTATATTATGACTTCCATATTGGTTGATTTTTTTTTTTCATTATGAAAACATTCAAATAATTATTGAAATACAATTTTATTTAATCTTTTTTATTTTGCTTTTACTTGTATTATAGCATTTATATTCTGATTTGTTGAACGAGTGCAGTGTTTGTGATAGTTATGTCCAGATGTTTCCAAAAACTCAAATAGAAGTAAGAGGGAAGTTGTTCGCAAATCATTTTTACGCAACTTCAACGTGAACTTGAATGCAACATGAAAACGTCATCAAGATTTAAACCAATGGTGTTTCGGGGAAGGCGCGGCTTAATAAACCTAGCGACCCTTGTCCGGTTGGTAGTTTCATTCCATAGCTGATATCTTCATCCTGTTTGCTGTTAGAAAAACAGGCAGTTAACTTAAATTTATCATTTTCCGATTAAGCATAATGCAGAAAGCAGCGATGTCACATTTGCTGGGGCGCCCTGCTGAGCTGTCAGATGACAGCAGGTGGTGGAGAAGGAAGAGAGGCCGCCATGAGTTTTTATAAGCACATCATTATTTTCCTTCTGTTAATTATAGCAGTTAAATAAAGATAGGTAAAGTTATACAAATATAAATAAAAAGGTTAGGGATTTGTAGTTTCTTTGTTTATTAAATGGCTTGCTGTTTATTTTATTTATTTTTTTATATTGATAAATGTGGAAGAACAAAGGAAACCTGTCCACATGTCCCCCCGCAACAGGGCCTCAGTTGATCTCCAACTCTGATTGGATGCGTCCTAAATTTGTTTAGCCAATCACGAGACACCACACTCTGACCAGCAATACCAGCTTCAATGATTGGCTGAAACGTTTGGCGCCTCTTGGATCCGCTGCAGCCGGAGTGGGCGGTGAGTGTGAGACAGTGAACAGTTTGAACCTGCTCTGCGTCGAGACGGAAATATTGAAGATAAAAACGCTTTTTAGTAAAGACGGAGTTAAATGACAACAGTATTTTCTCAAACACTAAGCAGTGTTGAAACCAAAGGTCCAAATAGAGGAGCAGCAACTGAAGCTTTTGTTGTTGTCTTCCGGTCGCTGTTGTGAAGCCGGCTGTCGCGCTTAGTATCGCTACCTCCTGCTGAGCTATATGCTAACTAGCAGCGGAGCTAACGCTTCCTTTGAGCTCCAACACAAAGGACCACTCCGCCGGCGTTCGTTTTTTTCACCTGGAGTCAATCCGTTGGACGAGACCAGAGTCTGCTGTCCAGGTGAGAAAAGCTGTCAGCCTCGATCCTCTTGTTTTCACCGCCTTTAATGCGGTTCAAAGGGCGAAGATAGCTGTTGGTGCTTTGTTAACTGATCAACTCTTGTTAGCTAGCTCACCGGGCTGCTCTTGTCAGATTTGTCAAGCATGTCACCATTAATCACATGAAACTGCACCAATTTACTTTACAGTTCAATTGTAGAAAGATACACTTTGATCAAAATATTCATTTAACAATGTGTAACATTGAAGTGATACACAATGAGATTAAAACACATTTCACTCCACACAATGCACGTTATCTGCAAGCTAAAGCTTCCTGTTTTGTTTTGAGGTCTGGATCGCTTTATTTGCTTTGGATGTTTTTTTCTTATCAGATAAGAAACAATGCAAGGAGAATAATTAGATATTTGATTAGATTTCAGGAAGAATTTGGATCTGAAGCTTTGATACAAGAAAAATTAAGCTGAGGATGTTTTATGTGCTAAAAATGTTACTTTACATGACAACGAAAGAAACTAAAGTTTCTCTTTTTTTCTTTGAATGACCTTTAAAGGTTATTAATTTTTCTTAGAATTCACCTTGGTAACAGCAGGGCTGCTTTATCAAACACTGCTCCTCATGTTCAAATCATCTGGTTCCTATCACCATACTTTAAAGAGTAGTAGTGCTGTGGGACCTCTAAAGTTGGTCTGAGGGAAAAACTCAGCTAAACAACTTCTCAAATGTATTAATATCTGGCTTGATTGGATCAGTCAGGGTAAATGTTGATGCCAGGTCTGAATGAGAGCTCCTGACAGCATGCTGCTGCTAAAGGCAAGACAGGTGATTAATCTGACCTTGGTTTTTCAGCTCTTTATGATAATTTATTAATAGGTAGCTTCCAGTCAGCTGGAGCTAATTAAGAGATCAGTTTTTTTCATTCTCTACTTGGATAATGTACTTTCAGCTGTGTGAGGCAGAGCGGATCTGTAAGCATCATGCATGTAAATCAGTTGTATTTCATCCTGCTGATGCGCTATAATAAAGCTTATAAAAATGATCAAATCTTGATTCCAGGTCATAATAATTATTCACAAAACCTCAGTAAAAATCTGCTTTGCATGTAATTCATAGAGATGTACCAATACATCTTTTTTATACCATTATTGCAGCTTTTAGAACTGACTGATACTGATATTAATACAATATTAGCAAGTCTCATACCTGCTTTTATGACTTATTTTTTACTTTAGAAAGTTAGAACAGGCTTGATATTACTAAAAGAGAGAATAGTCAACAGAAAAGGGTATGTCTGACTTTGTAAAATTACTGCTATGATGCACATTTTTCTTCTTTTGCACCCCCATTTGTTTACCAGAGCTCATGTTGGAAGTGAATTTCTTTGTTTTTAGATCAATAAAGTCTCCTGTCAGAATAACTGGCCCATGTAATGTTATCCAATGACTGACAGAAACTTAAAAGAAGCAGAGTTCATTCAGCATGAAAATATCAGAGCTTTTAGATGCAGGCTGATGTAAGATATTAGTTTTCTGGCTAAAATCAGAATGATATCAGCTAGCGGATCAGGACATCCCTCCCAGGTAAATAAATATGGTTGGTTTTGAGATAATTCTTTGGATGGAAAAAAAAGCATATTTTGCTTTAAAATAAGTGGCCAAAGCTACAAGTAAAGGACCAACATCCCTTATGTTAAAAATAAGTTCATATTTTGTTTGTGCTTTATTTTAAATTTCCTGGCAGAACTGGCATTATCTAAACTATTGTATTATCTTGTCAAGCCGAACTAGAATGAAGATTTCTCACCATAGATGTCGTATTTAGAGGATGTTGTGAGTGGGTGTTTACCATGTGTATCAAGTCTCTCAGTGTTAAACTGGACAAATGTACAATTAAGAAATCAGTGTCTTCTCTAATTGTTCGGTTTTCCTGCAACTGTTACCATGGAAACCGCTCAACATCTCCAGTCTTCCGCTCTATACCTGAACTTTAAAGTAAAAGCAGCTATGGAGCGCTGCAAACATTACTTATAGTTTCTTCTTCTTAACTTGTGCTCCATGTAAATCAGTCTCTGACTAATATGGCGCCCCAAAGTGCGGCGAAGCATCGGATAAGGTTGTGGATGTATGTGATGGATTGTAAGGTGGAACGGTTGCTCTCATAAAGATGACTGTCTGGACATGAAAGGTATACAGCCTGAGAATATTGTCCCCATAAATATTGAATTCTCTGTTAAGTAATACCGCTCAGTCTTTAAACTAATGCTCTTCAAAATGACATGCAATGTTTGTTTTTAATGCCTGATAATATAAAAGCATGATAAATAAAATTAGAAAAATCTAAATCTCTGAAAACAGCTAAGTTACCCCTCAGACCCTTTTTTTTTAATCAAAAAGTTTCTCAAAGTTCCCCAAAAAATGTGAAAACAATCCACTGGACTTTGTTTCTGCGTTTGAAGATGTTTCTCTTCCCATCCAGGAAGGTTTTTCAATTCAAAATGTCAGAAATGGCGTTTAGTTCCAGGTTTTATACAGTAGCCCAACAAAGCCTTGTTTTTGTTTTCTCAAAGTTGTCATTTTTGTAAAATGCAGCGGAGTCTCAACAAAGTAGCCAGGTGGCAGAGCGTGTCGGTCGCAAGTCCAGAAGGTGTGACCTGATTCTCATTTTCTAAGCTGACTAATAAAGCTTATAGAGGTGCAGGGAGGAAAAGTAATTTTACACTTCACAAAACTGAATGGCATTAATGGGAAAGAAAGGTTTCTTTACATTTTCATTAGAGTAGATCTCACAGATTCATTAAAGCTACAGTGTGTAATAATTACAGGGATATACAGTCAGAAATATAATATATTATACATACCTTTGTTATTTATCATCATCTACGAGCTCAGCCTCTTAACCTTAATATTTGTGTTGCCTTAGAATTCCTTATTTATAATTACATAGGAGCGGGTCTCGCAGCCATGGAGGCAGACATCTTTGCGCTACGGCAGCGCAGAGCCAACAAACTAGCGATTGTGAGATCGCCAAAAGGTCACAACGATGTAGAAAAAATAACGGGTATATTTACTATCTTAAGTCTACATGAAATCTATACCCTACACAGACTAATGAAATACTATCTGTAAAATTATCTATGTAAACAAACCTCATCACTTGAGAAGGTAGGTGATGCGGACGTCGTGGAAGACATTTTGTCCCGTAACGCTCGCCGTAATGTTGGAGGGGGAGAAGCGGTGGGGGGGAGATGTTCATGTTGCTGCGGTCTCTAATTGTTCGGTTTTCCTGCAACTGTTACCATGGAAACCGCTCAACATCTCCAGTCTTCCGCTCTATACCTGAACTTTAAAGTAAAAGCAGCTATGGAGCGCTGCAAACATTACTTATAGTTTCTTCTTCTTAACTTGTGCTCCATGTAAATCAGTCTCTGACTAATATGGCGCCCCAAAGTGCGGCGAAGCATCGGATAAGGTTGTGGATGTATGTGATGGATTGTAAGGTGGAACGGTTGCTCTCATAAAGATGACTGTCTGGACATGAAAGGTATACAGCCTGAGAATATTGTCCCCATAAATATTGAATTCTCTGTTAAGTAATACCGCTCAGTCTTTAAACTAATGCTCTTCAAAATGACATGCAATGTTTGTTTTTAATGCCTGATAATATAAAAGCATGATAAATAAAATTAGAAAAATCTAAATCTCTGAAAACAGCTAAGTTACCCCTCAGACCCTTTTTTTTTAATCAAAAAGTTTCTCAAAGTTCCCCAAAAAATGTGAAAACAATCCACTGGACTTTGTTTCTGCGTTTGAAGATGTTTCTCTTCCCATCCAGGAAGGTTTTTCAATTCAAAATGTCAGAAATGGCGTTTAGTTCCAGGTTTTATACAGTAGCCCAACAAAGCCTTGTTTTTGTTTTCTCAAAGTTGTCATTTTTGTAAAATGCAGCGGAGTCTCAACAAAGTAGCCAGGTGGCAGAGCGTGTCGGTCGCAAGTCCAGAAGGTGTGACCTGATTCTCATTTTCTAAGCTGACTAATAAAGCTTATAGAGGTGCAGGGAGGAAAAGTAATTTTACACTTCACAAAACTGAATGGCATTAATGGGAAAGAAAGGTTTCTTTACATTTTCATTAGAGTAGATCTCACAGATTCATTAAAGCTACAGTGTGTAATAATTACAGGGATATACAGTCAGAAATATAATATATTATACATACCTTTGTTATTTATCATCATCTACGAGCTCAGCCTCTTAACCTTAATATTTGTGTTGCCTTAGAATTCCTTATTTATAATTACATAGGAGCGGGTCTCGCAGCCATGGAGGCAGACATCTTTGCGCTACGGCAGCGCAGAGCCAACAAACTAGCGATTGTGAGATCGCCAAAAGGTCACAACGATGTAGAAAAAATAACGGGTATATTTACTATCTTAAGTCTACATGAAATCTATACCCTACACAGACTAATGAAATACTATCTGTAAAATTATCTATGTAAACAAACCTCATCACTTGAGAAGGTAGGTGATGCGGACGTCGTGGAAGACATTTTGTCCCGTAACGCTCGCCGTAATGTTGGAGGGGGAGAAGCGGTGGGGGGGAGATGTTCATGTTGCTGCGGTCTCTAATTGTTCGGTTTTCCTGCAACTGTTACCATGGAAACCGCTCAACATCTCCAGTCTTCCGCTCTATACCTGAACTTTAAAGTAAAAGCAGCTATGGAGCGCTGCAAACATTACTTATAGTTTCTTCTTCTTAACTTGTGCTCCATGTAAATCAGTCTCTGACTAATATGGCGCCCCAAAGTGCGGCGAAGCATCGGATAAGGTTGTGGATGTATGTGATGGATTGTAAGGTGGAACGGTTGCTCTCATAAAGATGACTGTCTGGACATGAAAGGTATACAGCCTGAGAATATTGTCCCCATAAATATTGAATTCTCTGTTAAGTAATACCGCTCAGTCTTTAAACTAATGCTCTTCAAAATGACATGCAATGTTTGTTTTTAATGCCTGATAATATAAAAGCATGATAAATAAAATTAGAAAAATCTAAATCTCTGAAAACAGCTAAGTTACCCCTCAGACCCTTTTTTTTTAATCAAAAAGTTTCTCAAAGTTCCCCAAAAAATGTGAAAACAATCCACTGGACTTTGTTTCTGCGTTTGAAGATGTTTCTCTTCCCATCCAGGAAGGTTTTTCAATTCAAAATGTCAGAAATGGCGTTTAGTTCCAGGTTTTATACAGTAGCCCAACAAAGCCTTGTTTTTGTTTTCTCAAAGTTGTCATTTTTGTAAAATGCAGCGGAGTCTCAACAAAGTAGCCAGGTGGCAGAGCGTGTCGGTCGCAAGTCCAGAAGGTGTGACCTGATTCTCATTTTCTAAGCTGACTAATAAAGCTTATAGAGGTGCAGGGAGGAAAAGTAATTTTACACTTCACAAAACTGAATGGCATTAATGGGAAAGAAAGGTTTCTTTACATTTTCATTAGAGTAGATCTCACAGATTCATTAAAGCTACAGTGTGTAATAATTACAGGGATATACAGTCAGAAATATAATATATTATACATACCTTTGTTATTTATCATCATCTACGAGCTCAGCCTCTTAACCTTAATATTTGTGTTGCCTTAGAATTCCTTATTTATAATTACATAGGAGCGGGTCTCGCAGCCATGGAGGCAGACATCTTTGCGCTACGGCAGCGCAGAGCCAACAAACTAGCGATTGTGAGATCGCCAAAAGGTCACAACGATGTAGAAAAAATAACGGGTATATTTACTATCTTAAGTCTACATGAAATCTATACCCTACACAGACTAATGAAATACTATCTGTAAAATTATCTATGTAAACAAACCTCATCACTTGAGAAGGTAGGTGATGCGGACGTCGTGGAAGACATTTTGTCCCGTAACGCTCGCCGTACTGTTGGAGGGGGAGAAGCGGTGGGGGGGAGATGTTCATGTTGCTGCGGTCTGCAGTCTGACCGCTAGATGTCACTAAAAGTTACACACTGTAGCTTTAAATAAAACCTAAAATATAGTCTATTTCCAAAACTTACGGTATGTTAGCTTAGTCAGAGAGCTGCTCAGTTCCCATTGGATTATTGATCCAATGTCATCAATAGACTGATCGTTTCTGAACGTTCCTCTAATCCCTTTCATCTCCATACAGCTTTTCTTTTTTGGTGCGTCCTGTTATGCCTTTATTTTTATTTTTTTTCTTATAGTCATTACACTCTCAGAAGTACAGAGCAATGAAATTTACCTCTGCATTTTAACCCATCCCCTTAGGGAGCAGTGGGCTGGCTTTGTGCGGCCCCCATGGACCCCTGCTCAGGGACCCAGATTGGCAGTCTGTGGGAGTGGGTTTCAAACACACAACCTCATGATTCCAAACCCTATGCCCTAACCACTAGGCCACCATTCCCAGTATAGATGATAGCCCTAGCCATTATGGTTGTTACATTTTAAAATTTTAGTTTTATTAATCCAATAACAAAAGGGCCCCTATAGACAATTTTATACGACTTTAAACCAAGTAAAGCTAAAACTCCAAAACTAAAGTTCTGGATAGATCATATTCAGACTGAATTTGTTTTCTCATTTTAACTGCAAAATTTTTACAAAGGGCTGAGCGATTCATTTTTTTGTTTATGGAGACTACATTTTTGGGAAATCAACATTTTTCTTTCCCACTGATCCACTCCCTGGGCTTCCTCAGCTCAGAGCGACATCAGTTCGTCGCTTCTTGTTCTGCGACGTCTCCTCATAACTGATAAGTAGCTGACTGTGTGATTCCCACCTGCTGCTAACATTTAGTTTGTTTAAAACGTTGTTTTACTGCTTGAATTTCCTTGCCATTTAAAATTAACATCACCTCCCAGAGGTGATTATTAAAATCAAAGCTAGTTTGTAAAAGCAATATTTGTCATTTTTATTCTGAAACTTAAGTGAGAAAAAAAACAAATAACTGGATTTGGTAAGAAAAAAACCACTTAGAAATAGGACCCAGCCCTGTATATGTATCCTTTTACTCTCTGCTCTAATGTTTCAATCTGTGTGCAGGGCGATCATGGTGCTGACAGGGAAGCGTTCAGACAAGGGTCCAGCCTGCTGGAAGAGGAGGGTAAAGTCTGAGTACATGAAGCTGCGGCAGCAGAAACGCTTCAGACGGGCCGATGAGGTCAAGGTTGGTCCACAGATCTCTGACGCGTAGAAACATCCAGAAAAGTCCAACTGGAGCGAACTGTAAATGTATTTCCTGTTCCAGAGCATGTTCAACTCCAACCGCCAGAAAATCTTGGAGCGCACAGATATTTTGAATCAGGAGTGGAAGACCAGACGGATCCAGCCGATTCACATCATGACGTCCGTCAGCTCTCTGCGTGGAACCAGAGAGGTGAGCTGATGTTCCATCCATTCATCTCCTGATTCTGCTGAGAAACGTCCTGACTGGACGTCTCCTCTCCCCTCAGTGCACGGTGGAAAGCGGCTTCTCAGAGTTCCCCCGGCAGGTGATCCCTCTGAAGACCCTGAACGCTGTAGCCTCGGTTCCTGTCATGTACTCCTGGTCTCCTCTGCAGCAGAACTTCATGGTCTGTGGAACCTTGGAGCAGCTTCCTGTTAAGAGCCATAAAGCTTCACTGGAACGTGTTATAGAAAAACATCAGCTCCCAGTCAGTGTGCCTCTTCTGTTCCTGCAGGTGGAGGACGAGACGGTGCTGCACAACATTCCCTACATGGGGGACGAGATTCTGGACCAGGACGGGACTTTCATAGAAGAACTCATCAAGAACTACGACGGCAAAGTCCACGGAGACAGAGGTGAGGGAGCTGAGAAGAGACTGACATTTTTTTGGGAATCCCACGGGTCACGGGATTCCCGTGGGATTCCCTTGGGATGGGAGTCAGTATTAGTAATGATCACGTGATTGGGACGGTACAGGATTAAACATTAACGGGAGCAGACGGGAGCAGGAGCAAACCAATAGTAACAAAAAAAAACTAGGATCGATGCCAAAAAATAAAATAGAAAGAAAAAAATCCAGTACTGGCGCCGCCATTTTGTAGTTTTTTTCCTTGAAGCCTACACTATAATGCGAGCCAAAAAAACTACACAACCCAAAAACCAACAGTGCTTCCGCTCTGAGTTTTTCACCCGCGCTCAAAAACGACAAGAATGGGAGTGGCGCAGGAGCGGGAGTCATTCTGAATGGGAGTGGGAGTAATTTCACCAGGAGTGGGACGGGACAGGATTTAGATTTCTACTCTGGCCTGGGATCGGGACGGGACACCATTTTTTTCTGTGGGAGTGGGACGGGACAGGAGTGAAAATCCACTCCCGTGTCAGTCTCTAGAGCTGAGCGTGGTGGCTGGCTCAGGGAGGGACGTCTCTTATTTGAACAGCTGGAAATGTAGAAGAGCCAATCGGTTCTTAAGGCCTAGTTATCCTCCTGCAACAGTGAGCTTGTTGCAGATATGATGCAGATATTTTGGATTTATGCCCAATTTTTGAAGTGTGGTCTGCACTATGTTATTCCACGCCGCAACACAAGAGGGACAGGAACTAGCCAGGATTGTGGGTGTGGTGGGTGGCGTGTTTCTCTTCCGAGGTCATTCAACAGCTGATCTGCATCAAGACAAGCAGATCTTAATTACCGACACAGTAAAGTATGACGGGTTAATGAAAACGACTTTGGCATCATGCTTGGGGGGGGGTCACTTTGGTCACTTTTCTGGTCACTTTAGTTTATTCTTTGTCAGTATTTAATAACATAAGTCAGGTCTCTTAAGTTATTTTTCTTTAAAACAATTCTGTTATGGTTAAAAAAGTTGGTTAAATAAAGATTTAATTAGAAGTCTGTGTTTGTGTTCTTTATTAAAATTAAATCCTTTAGCAATATCATAAAAAGTCCAGGCAGAGCTGCACATAAAATATGGTTTCAAATTTTTTCAATAAATATCGATAACGATCAATATGCATTTTCTTTTATCGATAAGCTTTTTTTCTATATCGCCCACATCAGTCACATCATTAAACCAAATGCCAAATTCCTGTCACAACTCCAGTCCGGCGCACGGATGACATCATACACACGCCGCTTTGTGTTTTAAAAAATATAACGGCGGATGTCTGGGGGCCTACATGTTCTGAATGCTGGCGTACCTTAAAGAATAAATTATGAACATTTTAGTTTGTGCCTTCAAGTCGTTGCCCATAGGAAGACATTACTTGGATCTGAATATCTTCAGAACGGCTCCAAATGACACAAAACTCATATGGGTGAGTAGAACATGATGGAATAACGTAAAATCAAGGGACCAATGTAAAAGAAACTGTGTTCCCCTTTAAGAGGACTGGATGGAACCTACTGTCCCCAGAAGGAGCTCTCACTCCCAGCTGTTTGTTTTTACCTCGCTTTAAATAACCTCTCCATATATTAAATGGCTATAAACCAGGACTTAATTTTAATGTAATCTTAACTGTATAGAAGCGATGGCTCAGATTACGGTGCTGAGCTCCTGTTGAAACGGACCTCAGCCTCAGCACCACTTTCTCTGCGTCGCTTCTCTCTCAGACAAAGTGTCCGTCTGGACTTTGTTTCTTGTATGTTTTTTTGTAAAGCAAAGAGGCAAACTAGTCTAACACTATGACATTGTGGGTAATGAAGGCCTTTGTTATAAGAAATGTAGGAATGGGACAGCTGAACTATGGAAACGTGTGTGCAGAATCAACAGTATGTGGACACTTTAATCCTTCATAATCTAAAAATGTTACAAACAAAACGAGGTTTTAAGGCAGAAAAGATGCAATGTTGAAAGTCTGAAGCTGCCTGTTGTTTTGTCCTCTGAGCGTTTTCTTCCATTCCTTTTTATCCATTTTAAAAGATGGAAGGAAGGTGTTTGGTCTGGACATGTCATCGTTCAGCTTCTCAGACACCATGGCGACCAAACAGGCCGACAGCAAATATCAGTGTTTGTAGATGTCTGGGAAAATGCTGCGGGATGATCACTGCTGTGACAAATTATTATTTTCCAGCCATGAGCCCTTCTACAGATATAGAAGTTTTTTTTCTCCTTAGGCTTAAAATTAACAATCAGAGTTACTGTAAAGAAATTGATTTAAATCAGAACATCCAGTAAAATTACAAACATTATGTATAATTAAGATTTATATATTTACACTGTATTCATATTTGATTATGTCTGAGAATGGATGAGAAGAAGAGAACTTATTTAATCAGACCTTTTTTATGTTTAGTTGTGAACATAATCGCTCATCCTGATTATCAGAAGCTGCTCATTGTTTGCATGATGGGGGGGGAAATCAGCTGATGTTCAGAAACATGTTTTACTGTAAACAATGAAGAGTTTGAATGTCAATCCGAAATTTTTTAGAGCTGTTGGACATGGACGTTATTATAACCATAGTTTCTGAGTTTCAATGGTTTTTATCATCCGGCCCCTACAGCAGTGGGTGATCATCAATGAGTTTTTAAAGTCATATTTAAATGTCAAATCATTCTGCCTTAAACATGTATATAAATATACTCTTTATCAGATGGTATTGTCACAAAATGTAGAAAATTTCTATAAAAAAAAAAAAATCCTGTCCTAAAATCTGCGGGGGGGTTTTTCGCTATCTTATGCCAGTTAGTTATTCGTCAGCCTGAACACCTAAATTCGGCCAATCATATATCAACGTTCATCTGTCAATCAAATGTTTTCAGTCATAGCATCTTGATTCATATGTCGCAGCTAATATACGCAATGGTTAAAATCAGAATAATTTCATTTCCCATTGAGCACTGGGACGGACGTCTGTGTCTTCGGCAGGCGTAGAGCTAGGCAAGTTGCGAGGCAAGGGCTCAAACATGTACGGCTGGAAGCCTTCTACACCAAACCAAGCTTCTGCCGCCCTGGCGTCCTCTTTCACAACATCTTTGTCCCCGCTTTCCTCCTCCAAATAAAAAATGTATGATGGAGGAGACTCATCCACGACCTCTGACACTAAACTCTCCTCCTCTTGCATGTTTCCTCTGTCCATAGCGTTCCTTGACAGCGTCGTTTCTAAGTCACCAATTTAGTGCTACTTGGTCCCAATGGAATTTCCCATTGGGAACCTGCTAGCACTAAGTTGCTAACTGGTTAGCAAGATGCTTCCGAGAAACCGGCCACAACCAAACTTGCTTGTGAACCTTCAGCCACAACAATCCCGCCCCCTTGATAATCGACCAATCACATTCACTGTATTCACTGGTGTAAAGTCGGACACCACTCAGGAGAATTCAGAAATGCAACCGTTGGAACAGCCGCTTCCCTACGACTTCAAAATGATTTCCTGATAGAATCAGCTTCAGTATTTTTTTTTTTAAACTTCATCCTTCGGATCTAATCCTCCTGGTGCTTCTCACTCCAGTCACTGGATCCTGCTAAAACCCAGTTAATAAAACATTATTGCTTCTGTGCCTTTGAAACCAAACTGTCTGTTTTCCGTCTGAAAGAATAAAACCAAACTTCCAACCTCGGAAAATATGAGCATTTTTTCCCCTTCCTTTTGAGTTTTAATGCTGATTGATTTATTTACTGCTTTGCTCAATGTTGTATAAAACATGAATATGTGATAGGAATTGATAAACCCTCCACTGCTTAGAAATGTTGAAGGGCTGATGTGGAGAAAAGGAGGAAAAAACGAGTCCAAACAGAGTTAGTTTCCATCCTGATGGCTTCTCTGAGGCTCCAACAGTTTGAAGATGAAGATTCAAATGGAGCCGAAGTGAAGCGACAGAACCAAACCTGCTCCTTTTGTTGGTTTTCAGAGTGCGGCTTCATCAACGACGAGATCTTTGTGGAGTTGGTCAACTCTATGGTTCAGTACAGCGACAACGAGGACGATGAGGAGGAGGAAGAACAAGACCTTAAGGTGGAGAAGATGGAGACGTGCGATGGCGGCGACCAGCCGGAGGACGGCAGCAAGGAGAAAGACGTCAGCAGTGAAGGTACGTCCAGAGCAGAGGAGTTCTGATCCAATTACACAGAACATTAAAATACGCAAGATCAAAATGTTTCGTTTTTTTCTAAATGTTTCTTAGCAGAACAAAGAGTTCTGGATGTTATGGTTACAGATACATTGTTCAATAACTGGAAGCTTTGGTTTCCATCCAGAAGTTTCTGTAAATTAGGAGACTTAAGCAGAAATCTGTGGTTCAATAACAATTAAATCCTAATAATTGTTGTTTGTCGCCTCCAGGCCGAAGCAACAACGACACGAGCAAGAAGTTTCCTTCAGACAAGATTTTTGAGGCCATCTCCTCCATGTTCCCCGACAAGGGCTCCACCGAGGAGCTGAAGGAGAAGTTAGTGCTTCTGTTTGTGTTTCAGCTGCTGATCCGATCACATGACAGGACCTGGAGGAAGACGGATGATCATTCCTACTCACTAATTATACCATCCATTCATCCTCCATCCATAATTATAAACCTTATCCAGACATAAGCCTGAACTTGAAGGCTCTTCTTCCAAGTATATGAGGAAAGATTATCCCACCTGACAGACTGAAACATGTTCTCCATTTGGTAATAATATTCTGAGCTTTTAACTTTAAAGGTCCTAAAAACTAAACGAGAAGCAACAGACAAACATAATAGAAAGTGAAAACATACTAGTTAATATTTTAGGCAAAACAAACATACTATTAGTTGAAAAGGAATGAAAGTGAAAGACATTCTAAATATTTAGTACATTTTTCCAATGGGATTGTCTTTCTCTTTGTTAAAAAATGTTAGAGCAGGTTGCAAGTTAGAGCCTCGATTTTTATCAGGGTTTAGAAAAAATGTGAGGAATTGGTTTGAATGGAAATAAACTTTAATATGAACTACTTAGGTTTTTTGTGGTTGGTTGTGTGAGAATGTTTTACTGCCTGACATCTGCTAAAACGCTGAACTTTCTATGTATGGTTTCAATTGGGCGTATTCATAACCAGTTCAAAACTTATGTCCAATGACAAAAATCTTATTTCAAGTTTATAATATCCAATAAAATTCTCATTCCCTTGGCGGATCATTTTACTCTTATTTTAAGATCCGTTCATAGCATTTTTTTTTTTTTTTTGCTTAAGTTTTAATTAAATATTAAAACCTTTTTCTTTTCCCTTAAAATAAACACAATTCTTAATACAAATAATGTTTAAGATTTCTTTTTTACTTCAATATCAAACCTTTAAAAACAGAATTTATTTTATACATTTATTTAAATAAGTTCTTTTTACACAATTATATAGTAAAATAGTTTTTTTTTTTTACATTCATAGAGATATTTGCTCTGTGTTGTAATAAAAGGAGCAATAAAATGTTTTTACGTGTAGAAAAAGCTGCATAGATGCTGAGTTTGATCCTCCTCAAAGATCAGGTCATATTAGAATCTTTGGCTCATGACTTGATTCAAGTTTTTACCCTGATGTTTGTTTGAGCTCGAGTTGAAGCTTTTTTATGTCTTTAATTTTAGGTATAAGGAGCTGACCGAGCAGCAGCTGCCCGGCGCCCTGCCGCCTGAGTGCACGCCGAACATCGACGGACCGAACGCCCGCTCAGTGCAGAGAGAGCAGAGCCTGCACTCCTTCCACACCCTGTTCTGCAGACGCTGCTTCAAGTACGACTGCTTCCTTCACCGTGAGTTCACGCCGACACGCCCAGAACGCTCACAGCTGTTTAGGGTTTCACTAACATAACAGAAACCTCTGGGTTCTACTGAAAAGATCCGATTCCTCATCTGTTTCCGTTATTTCAGCTTTCCATGCTACTCCAAACACCTACAAGCGCAAGAACCTGGAGAACCGGTGGGACACGGACAAACCCTGCGAGCTGGACTGCTACAGGAAGCTGATGGATGTGAGGCGTCCTCGTCCGATCAGGCCCCCAGGTTCACTCACAGGACCAAGAGTCCCTCACAGGTTGGTCATTAAAACAATGTTTGATCTTCCAGGACGGGATGCAGAGGGAGAGTTCTGCAGGCGCCGTCGCCGATCGCCCCAAAACCCCTTCCAAACGGACGGCCGGGCGGCGCCGCGGACGACAACCCAACAGCAACGGGAACAGCCGGCCCAGCACCCCCACGGTCTCCTCGGAAACCAAAGACACAGACAGCGACCGCGATTGGAGCAAAGACGACGAGCGGGACAACGAGAAGGACGACAAGGACGAGACCAACAGCAGCTCAGGTACCGCCTGGTGTTTTCCTTTAGGGCCGAGACCCGACCCCATGCAGCTGATGGTCCAGGTGGAGCAGGAAACTTTTATTTCTAACAAAACCTTTAATCTGGGACAGTTCTGGTTCCCAGTGTTGAATAGACGCAGCTCCACCCGTCAGGTTATTGTTTGATGGTAGAGCTGCTCCATCTAGGAACCGGTTTCTACCGAAGGCTCCAGAGTTTTACCACATGAGGGTTTAGATTAGACACGTTTCCTGCATTCTTAACAGAATAAAGTAATTCAGAGTAAATCCTTTATTGATTACTGTGCAACAAAACCTCAGGGTTTAAAAGTTCACAGCTCACGCTGTTTGTTCTCTCACTGTGCGACCCAACGCTCTGATGCGATCTACCTGCTCACTCTGTACGTCTAAAAACCTCAGAAGAATCAGAATTCTTTATTGTCATTGCTCCACAGGGGTGCAACGAAATTACTTGAAAAAGAAAAAAACACAGTACAAGCAATCAGTGCAAATTTAAAAATATAAAATAAAAAAATAAAATTAAATAAATAAATACGAAAACCTTGTGGGTTTATGAGATTTTATTTACTCGTCATGTATTGCTTTTTCCACCTCCATGTCTGTTTAGAGTTAAAGCGTCTAGGTTTTAGATCCTTTCCCCTCGCTGCTCTGTTGATGTGTCTGACTTCCTCTAACGAGCTGCAGGTTTAATCCCCATTATTCTGGCGTCTCTCCGTCAGCTTTGATGCGTACAGGTAGCCTTGTTTTTTCCGACCATGCAGCGTAACAGAAGAGGTCTGTTGTCGGATTCAATCAGTTTCTAAGTTGCGGCGGCGGGTTAAATGTTGGGTTTCTGCGCCTGCAGAGGGGAACTCCAGGTGTCAGACTCCAATCAAGATGAAGCTGAACTACGAGCCCGAAGCCGTGGAGTGGAGCGGCGCCGAGGCGTCCCTGTTCAGGGTGCTCATCGGGACTTACTACGATAACTTCTGCTCCATCGCTCGGCTCATCGGCACCAAGACCTGCAGACAGGTGAGCCGACGCAAACCGGTTCCAGCTGGTTTAGAATCCTGAGATGTTTCAGGATTCGGACCAATCGGTTTCTTCTGTTTCTCCTCCTTCAGGTTTACGAATTCAGAGTCAAAGAGTCGGCCATCATCGCTCGAGCGCCGGCTGAAAACGAAGACACGCCTCCGAGGAAGAAGAAGAGGAAGCACCGACTGTGGGCCACCCACTGCAGGAAGATCCAGCTGAAGAAAGGTCCTTCATGACGTTCTAAGCAAACGGGTTGAACAGAACCTTATCAGTGGATCTTCAGCTGCTATTGTCCGGTTCTTAAACTGATTGTTCCTGCAGACGGATCGTCCAATCACGTCTACAACTACCAGCCATGTGACCACCCCCGGCAGCCCTGTGACTCCTCCTGTCCCTGCGTCACCGCTCAGAACTTCTGCGAGAAGTTCTGCCAGTGCAGCTCAGAGTGTAGGAACCCACACACAGGTTCTGCTGACCCAGAAAAAGGTTCCGCTTCAGATCTAAGCCTCTGTCCTCCGCAGGTCAGAACCGTTTCCCTGGTTGTCGCTGCAAAGCCCAGTGCAACACCAAGCAGTGTCCCTGCTACCTGGCCGTGAGGGAGTGTGACCCGGATCTGTGCGGGACCTGCGGCGCCTCGGACCACTGGGACAGCAAGAACGTGTCCTGCAAGAACTGCTCCATCCAGAGGGGAGCCAAGAAGGTGGGGCGGAGTTCTGAACAGGTTCTGGTCGGTTTAAGCCTCTAAGCAAACATCTAACGATTGTTTGGGTTCCAGCACCTGCTGCTGGCGCCGTCCGACGTGGCCGGGTGGGGCATCTTCATCAAGGAGCCGGTCCAGAAGAACGAGTTTATCTCGGAGTACTGTGGGGAGGTGAGTGAGACCCGGTTCTGTTCACACTCAACGCTGAGTTCACAGATTCCTGCAGGTGAAAACCTGCAACACTTTGGCCCCGTCCACACGAAGCCGAACCCTGGCCTAAACGCACACATTTTTCACCAAACCAGCCTCTCATCCATACTAAGCCGGCGTTTCGGGGTCTGTAAACGATCTTTTTTTTATTCAGCCTTCAGAGTGGGAAGATTTTGAAACGCCGTTTTCGCGTTTCCTTCTTTAAGCTCTAACCGCATTTTTTTTTTTTTTTTACACGCATGCATCATAGCGTCGCCTCTAAACACGCATGCGCGACACAGTATCACAACAACAATGGCGCGTACTGTGTTGAATGGTTGCTGCTCATGCTACTCACCCTGCTGTCGGGCTTACAACAGAATCTTCTTCTTCTGGAATATCTCCAGGAAGAACAGAGCAATATAGACGACATAGTTCAGCACCTGAATTTGACTGAACCACGAAAATGGACCCGCAGGGCAACCATGTATAAATATTAGTGCGCATGCCCAACATTTGTCGCCTATTTTTGCTTTGGCACCACAGCGCCACTTACAGGCCTGGCATACATTTTGCAGCGTTTTCATGCATTCGTGTGGACGATCACATTTATTTTACGTCTTTACGACAAATGTTCTGGAAAATATTAGCGTTTCGTGTTCGTTTTGACTTCGTGTGGACGGGGCCTAAATCAGAGCAGAACCGTCACTGGGAGGAGAGATTCTGCCTGGAAAACCCAATTAGACCCGAGATCCACTATGAAACGGAAGCACAACACAGAGAAAAGTTTTTCCCTTTTAAAGCAGAGGTCATGGATTAGCGGACTGCTGTCTGGACCCACCTGCTGGCTAATCCAGACCCAACCTGATTTAAAACATTTAGAAATCACCACGTTGTCTGACGACAGTGTCTGATTTCACTTGCGCCGCTTCTCTTGTTAATACGGTAAAGCCCTCCAGGCTACACGTGATCCAATGAGCTGCTGTCAGTCTGGGTTGCTGCTGCTGCTACTTTTAGACACAGCAGGCAAACCTGTGGCAAGCCGGGCGATGGGAAAGAAGGAGAAGATGATGAGAAAAAGAGAGCAGAGAAAGTGTGGACTGCTGGAAGAACTGTGGTGAACTGGTGAAAGAAAAGTGAAATGGTGCTCAAAGATGATCCTGAACATTTAGAGGATGTTTGGCTCAACCTGCTGCTGTGAAGCAGGATTCTCCACCATGAACAGAATCAAAAATAAATATCAATGGCTTTGTCTCCGTTCAAACCAGGTTTAAAGCCTTGCAGGGCAGCATAAAGCCCACTGCCAACATTAAAACAGAAAATAGAACAAAAAAAAATTATAAAATCTGTGAATCAGGAAATTGTCTATATACCAAACTGAACAATTATTGTTCTCTACTGCAAAAAACACTTTAGATTTTAAAAGGAAGAAACATTCTACTTTTTTTCAAATATTTTTTAATTAAAGGTTCAATTTTTTAAATATTTTTTTAATTAAAGGTTTAATGTATAACACCTGCTTTTTATTTCAGTGTTAAATTCTGTTTAAGTAACAGATTATACTTAAAAATCCGGATCTTTCTTTATTCGGACGCGGCTGTTTTTTAATCGGTTCCTCCTGGTATAAACCATCCGTCCTTTTCTCCGCATCATCAGATCTCAGCGTCTCTTTCCTCATTTAAATCTCAGCAGGAGATTTGATCCAAACTTGTAATGAAAGTGTCAGAACATTGTGGACCGAGGTTCTGCCCCCCGCTTCTTTTTCTGAGGTTTTTATGAGATATTTTTTTTTCTCCCTGCAGATAATCTCTCAGGATGAAGCAGACCGCAGAGGGAAAGTCTACGATAAATACATGTGCAGCTTCCTGTTCAACCTCAACAACGGTAGGAACCTGCAGAACCAGCGGGTCGGTACCATCAATCTACAGTCCACTCTAGCTTCACAGTTGATCTTTCTTTCTCTCTGCAGACTTTGTCGTCGACGCCACGAGGAAAGGCAACAAGATCCGCTTCGCTAATCACTCTGTGAACCCAAACTGCTATGCAAAAGGTAGGAGCATGTGATCAGCGGGCTGTTTGAAGGGCTGGTTCTGTTCTAACTCCGACCCGTTCTCTGCAGTGATGATGGTCAACGGGGATCACAGGATCGGGATCTTTGCAAAAAGGGCCATCCACACCGGAGAGGAGCTCTTCTTTGATTACAGGTCAGTCAGAGACCCGCAGAGTCCGACCCAAAACACTCAGAACTTTCTGGGTTTCTCTGATTATTGCTCATCATCTGAACCCAAACAGGCATTTGATCACATCGTTTTCCTTTAGTCTGTAGAATAAAACTGTAAAATAGTTTAAAATGTTCTACTACCCCTTATTTAAACGATCATGAACAGAATAAATCCAGGTGCTCTGATTCAGCTGCAGGTTGCAGGAGATTAAAACCACAGCATTAGCATAAAGTTTGCTAAATAATCAGCAGTTATTTTAGATCTGGATCAAATTCAGGTTGTTTTTTATTGATAAATAAATGAGAAGTCAGACCAAGATGAGAAATTAGTGGTGGGCATAGATTAATTTCTTTAATCTAGATTAAAATGATTCATTTGAATTCTGTCAAAGAGCTTCCTGAATCATAATCAGTTCCTTTTTTTAATCCCTTGCTGGAATTTTTTTTTTCCAGCAGTGCAATTGTTTACAGAATAGAGAAAAATAAGATTGTAAATACAAAATATAAGAATAAAATAAGGATGACGTGTGGCTACCTAAATAAATAAATAAGTAAATATATAAAAGTAAGTCTTTGAACAGGTTTCTCAATCCGGGTGACAAACTGCTAGAAAAAGCTTTCCTACTATGATAACTGGTGATGAAAATAAATAAATAAATAATAATAAGATGTATTTCTGTTTAATAAGTTTTTATTCAGATAAACATGAATACTGAGCTGCAGGCCTACATAATGGGCCCTGATGAACTGTTTACAGCTTTGTGTCAGTTAGTCCAAACTCTATTTCTCCTTTTTCCATCAGTCACTCAGTCGTTGTAATTTCCTGTGAGGCTGGAGGAGCAGCAAGGGCTGCTGGGTAATATCAGAATGAGGAAATCGTCACCATTTTATCCTAGTTTTGTGTGAAAGAGGATTGTTTATATTGGTAGTCTGTTCATGCTAAGCTAACATTATGTTCTGGAGGTTGAAGCTGTAAGTGTGAACATTTGCACCATCAGAGGAATGTTTCACCAGCTGCGTATAACAGAAGAAGTATTTTCTGGTATTTTGCATTCTATAAACAAAGAGCGTCGCTGCTTCAGCCTGAGTTACTTGTTATTAAACATGCTACAATATCAAGGAGAAAGTCATCATCAGTATAGACCAGACATGGGCATACTACGGCCCCCGGGCCGTATACGGCCCGTTAGGCTTTTTAATCCGGCCCGCCGAACTTGTCCAAATTACCCTATTTTCACTTTTACTGTAAGGCGCACATAAACGTCTTTTTTTTTTTTTTTTTTTTCCTCAAAATGTGCGGTGCGCCCTATGTGTGTTGTAACTGCGACTTTTGAGACCACCATGCACCATGCAGAACTCCTCATCTCCTCATTGAGGAGATGATGAAAGCGTGGCTGAGGGAGGTGAATGTACAGGTGCTGGTCATAAAATTAGAATATCATGAAAAAGTAGATTGATTTCAGTAATTCCATTTAAAAAGTGAAACTTGTATATTATATTCATACATTACATACAAACTCATATATTTCAGATGTTTATTTTGTTTAATTTTGATGATTACAAATGACAACAAATGAAAATCTCAAATTCATCATATCAGAAAATTAGAATATTGTGAAAAGGTTCAAAATTGATGGCCCCTGGTGCCACACTCTAATCAGCTAATTAACTCAAACCACCTGCAAAAGCCTTTAAATGGTCTTTCAGTCTAGTTCTATAGGCTACACAATCATGGGGAAGACTGCTGACTTGACAGTTGTCCAAAAGACGACCATCGACACCTTGCACAAGGAGGGCAAGACACAAAAGGTCATCGCTAAAGAGGCTGGCTGTTCACAGAGCTCAGTGTCCAAGCACATTAATAGAGAGGCGAAGGGAAGGAAAAGATGTGGTCGAAAAAAGTGTACAAGCAAGAGAGATAACCGCACCCTGGAGAGGATTGTGAAACAAAACCCCTTCAAAAATGTGGGGGAGATTCACAAAGAGTGGACTGCAGCTGGAGTGAGTGCTTCAAGAACCACCACACACAGACGTATGAAAGACATGGGTTTCTGCTGTCGCATTCCTTGTGTCAAGCCACTCTTGAACCACAGACAGCGTCAGAAGCGTCTTGCCTGGGCTAAAGAAAAACAGGACTGGACTGCTGGTGAGTGGTCCAAAGTCATGTTCTCTGATGAAAGTAAATTTTGCATTTCCTTTGGAAATCAAGGTCCCAGAGTCTGGAGGAAAAGAAGAGAGGCACTTCATCCACGTTGCTTGAAGTCCAGTGTAAAGTTTCCACAGTCAGTGATGGTTTGGGGTGCCATGTCATCTGCTGGTGTTGGTCCATTGTGTTTTCTGAGGTCCAGGGTCAACGCAGCCACATACCAGGAAGTTTTAGAGCACTTCATGCTTCCTGCAGCTGACCAACTTTTTGGAGATGCAGATTTCATTTTCCAACAGGACTTGGCACCTGCACACAGTGCCAAAGCTACCAGTACCTGGTTGAAGGACCATGGTATCCCTGTTCTTAATTGGCCAGCAAACTCTCCTGACCTTAACCCCATAGAAAATCTATGGGGTATTGTGAAGAAGAAGATGCAATACACCAGACCCAACAATTCAGAAGAGCTAAAAGCCACTATTAGAGCAACCTGGGCTATCATAACACCTGAGCAGTGCCACAGACTGATCGACTCCATGCCACGCCGCATTGCTGCAGTAATACAGGCCAAAGGAGGCCCAACTAAATACTGAATGCTGTACATGCTCATACTTTTCATGTTCATACTTTCCAGTTGGCCAACATTTCTATAAATCCTTTGTTTTTATTGGTCTTCAGTAATATTCTAATTTTCTGATATGATGAATTTGAGATTTTCATTTGTTGTCATTTGTAATCATCAAAATTAAACAAAATAAACATCTGAAATATATGAGTTTGTATGTAATGTATGAATATAATATACAAGTTTCACTTTTTAAATGGAATTACTGAAATCAATCTACTTTTTCATGATATTCTAATTTTATGACCAGCACCTGTAAGGAGACCAGGTGTTTTTTTCCCACTCATCACCATCTCTGGTAATCTGTGACTCCATGCGTGCCCATCTCACAGCTGATGTGAAAAACAAGGTGAAACAAATTAACGCTGTGCTCGCTGTTATTCAACCGCTCGACATCGATGCGCTTCGGGAGCGCGCCGCCAACGCGCTGCTGCTGCTCGAGATGGAAAAATTGAAGTTTTGCTGCTGGAAGCGCCGCATCAACCAATCAGAGAAGCAGATCTGGGAGCTCACAGCGAGGCAGGTGTATGAGGAGGACCAGGCGTTTTTTTCCACGCATCACCATCGCTGTTAATCTGTGACTGAATGAACGCTGTGCTCGCCGTTATCCTGGGAGGTCTGACAAAGGAACTTCAACCGCTCGACATCGGTGTGAAGAGGTCTTGTGAGAAATTCTGTTTCCCCGGGAAAATCTGTTCCCCCTGTGTCGGGAGCGCGCATTGCAGCCAGAGAGGCGGATCTGCCCATTCTCAAGGCGCTCCTGATCATTTTTCGGTAAAAACAGCTCATATAATCATCTCAACTTTGTAACATCCATTTTAATCGGTTGCTCTTTTTAAGAAATTGTAAAATAAATACATTAACGAGGTCCTCACGCTGTTTTGTGTTTTTTTAAACGCCAAGAGAATCGGTATTTCTCCAACTTTTGTCCCTTCAGCCTGACAGAAATAAACATCAGTCACCTACACAACAACACGTAGTGTATTTTTAATTTTTCATTGCTGATATAAGAGGATGGAAACTGGCTGATAGCAGGGCACACAAATTAAGACGTCCTGCGAAGATGAGAGTAGAATTTCTGGTTAATCACCTTCTAATGTAAAATATGACAGATTACTGGATTAAGGACATTTATAGTATACCACATCACACATATCAATTTTAGAGAAATTAGAAACAGTTGCTCTTTATTTCCCAAAGATATGGGAGGAGGAGAGGAGATAATGGATGTTTCAGCTTACTGAAATAATCTGTTCCCCCTCCATAACAGGGGAAGGAATTAATTTACCTGCAAGTCTTTAACTGTGCTTATTCCACTCACCACCGAGAACAAATCCTGTGGATTTGGTCATATTTTATTTGCAAAAATTAAAGGGGGGGAACCATATATTTCAGCTGCCTGAAATAATCTGTTCCCCCTCCATAGGGGGCCTCTGGACCGGGTCTCCTCCGCGTTCACCCAGTGGCTGGCAGGTGTTTTTTCATCTAAATAATCTAAATCTTGCAGCTATATTTGATGTGATCAGTGGGAATAAAGTAGTTTTAATATGTTTTTAAGTGAGAAAGTCCACCTGAAAACTTAATAATTGCAGTCAGTTCATCCAGATTATCATCATGCCTATATCTGTCGGAGGCGCTCAGACCCCCACATACCAGCGGTACACCGACAGTAGGAACCCCTTCAACAGCAGCCTCTAGGCCGGGCAGCCTCCGGGTTAACCGCGGTGGCTGGCAGGCGTTTTTCATCTACATAATTTAAACTGCAGGCACCAGGATACCAGCAAAAAAGCGAACATATTCCGTCGGCAGGTTTCAGGATTTTAAGTTAATTTAGGAGTGATCACAGCGCTCTGTGTCATCAGCAACGTGTCTGTCTCAAGGCCAGCACGTAGGTTTGATTAATACTTTGTAATAAATAAATGAATAAAGCACAATCATACTCAGTTTTGCCCCCGCTGTATTTTTAAATACGCAGTAGAGGTATCTAAAAGTAGTAGAGGACATGTACCTGTATATAAGAAAACCCTATAGTCCGGTGCGCCTTATGTGTGTGTTAAATACAGAAATGGCACACATAACTGAGACTGCGCCTTTTAGTACGGTGCGCCTTATGGTCGTGAAAATTGTCTGTTTTTTTATACATTTCAATCCCCAGGTTTAATTAATGACATTGCTTGTCCAAATGCTCCTGGCCCGGCCCTTCTGTCAAATTTTAGAACCCATTCTGGCCCGCAAGTCAAAAAGTTTGCCCACCCCTGGTATAGACCCAGCTCCCAACCTAACTTTGAGAATAGATTAACGGTGATATTTTGTTTATCGTGCAATAAGAGTCTGGCACATTGCCGCCGATGACGGCCCTGCATTAATACAAATACAGTTTAAGAATAAGATTCAATTCTTTCTATTCTGATCTAGTTGTTGGTATTAAAGTCCTTTTTTAAGCTGTCGGCTGAATAACATGACTGTAGTTATGCTACATAATGAAAGAAGTTTTATATTGAAATTTAACAGCAAAAAGAATAAAGTAATGATTATTAATGGCGCCTGGAAGCACAGCGGAAATATGAAAATCATTCAGAATTAGAAAATGAAAACCATTATTTAGCAAAGCCCTACAATAGGGGAAGGTAAAAATATTAGTTTAGAATACTGGAGTTTAGTTTTTCACAATTTAATCTCAGTTTAAAGTTATTGATTAATGAATTGATAATATGAAAATAGACATGCCACATTGCATAGTCATTATGAAGTCAATGAAGTCTCTAAATCATGTAATATAACATATTATACAAAATCCATGAATATAAAATGAATGTGTTAATGGAGCAGAATAATTCAGATGTTAGAACATGGATGTCAAACTAATTTTAATGGGATTCATTATCAAGTCTTTATAAAATCAGCAGATAAGTTCAAACTGATAATAAAAACAATTTCCTCAGATATATTATATTGCGATATATTCGCGTGGAACTGCTTCTGGTTGATCATAAAGCTGAACGTTCAGAAGAGAAAAGGCTAGAGAATGAAAAATGCTAATTTTAACAAAAGAGGCTGGAAAACAAAAAAGAATTCTGGACATGGCTGCAGACTGTCCATGGTAAAGATGATGAAGGGTAATTTAATATAAAAAGCATTAAATTAGAGTAACTAATTCCTGTATAAACCCTGCAATAGTTTGCATCCAATCATTTCAATACATGGTTTTATAGTTTTTTTGGATTAAATAACAACTTTGCTCTATTTTTTTGTTATCGATCTGTTGTTACTATATTGTAATTTGACAAACCGGATCTCCTTTCCCTTCTTTTTCCTGTTTGGTGCGATTGCAATAGCGAATTTTGACACGGTCCGAGCGAAGCTAAAAATAGCTCGGCTCTTTATTTTAACTGTGACGGACGGAGGAGACGTAGGTTGACGGTGACGTGTGGAGGAGTAGCGGTGGATGTGGAACAGTTCTCATGGATTTATTTGACAGACGTGCTCTGTACGACGTACATGAGCAGGACGGAGCGGTTTGGTGACGGAGTTTGTGGAATCTGGGGCTTAGAAAGATGGCCTGCCTGTTCTTTGTGCGTCACACGTCTATTTCGTATCTGAAGTTTGTTTTCCCTCCTCTGCAGGTACAGCCAGGCCGACGCCCTGAAGTACGTTGGGATCGAACGTGAGATGGAGATCGCTTGAGGCCGAGGCCTTACACCCAAACAGCTTCACTTCAGGAACGTTTCGGATGGATTTATTTGGACTTTTTAGTTTCTGTTTCAGACTTTTCTTTTTTCTTCTGTCAAACTTTGTTCTTCTGTCGATGTTCCGATTCCCTCTGGATCTCCGGTCAGCAAAGACCTAAAACTAAGTCTACGGTTGGAGGCTTCAGGGACCAAACTCCTCCTCCACCAGCAGCTCTGGGCCCTCAGGGCCCGGTTCCTCCTCCAGCTTCTATGACCCGGTTCTGTGCTCCTGCAGAGCGCCACATGGATGGATCCAACACTGCCAAACCAATGGGTCTGGTTCTGTTTGACTGAAACGGATCAGAAATGCAGAACCAGGAAGTCTTCATCCGTTCTGGACCTGGAACCGATCCTGGGTGGTGATGCTGCAGCTTTAGGTGCTAAACATGAAAGAATCTAAAAACTCCAGAACCAGCGGGTTCAGTGCTCCACGTTGCTACCCTCAAACTGGACATCTGGACTTGGACCCAGATGTTCTGGTGGTGCTGTTATCCTGTTTTCCCAGAACCCCACAGCAGCCCTGTGCTAATCAGACCTCCTGTGTTTTCTAATCATGATCCGATCTTCAGAGAAGACGGGAACGTTTTACTCGGTCCGATAAAATAAAGGATGAAAGCAGAACCTCTGATGTTCTGGTTGGGAAAACTCCGGGTCAGTGGAGGCTGCCAGTCTGCTTCCTGTTGTTGGATAGGAACCGGACCGGTTCTAACACCTGGTGCTCAGTTTGATTAGAAAAACTTTGTTTTTAAAAACGCTGAATAATCAGCATTTGTGTTTTTTTTATCTCCTGGTTCTAAATTCATCTTTATCGCTAAAGCTGGCGATGCCATGATGGGGAAAACCGCAGCGCTTCCTCTGCCTGCTGTTACCATAGCAACAGCAGGCAGCTACTCTGAGCCTAAAGTCGACCCGGGTTCTAGAGTTTCCATCCGGTCCTTTCCCTCGGTTCTGTAGTCAGCGTTGAGGACAGTCCTGCCCATCATGGACGCTGCTGTTGTTGGACCAGGAGGTTCTGGCTGTGAGGCTCTAATGGGAACCATGTGACCCGTTCTCCGCTGTGCCTTTAGACCCTACCACTACTCAGATGGATCTTCTGCTAACCGACCTCAGGTTCCCACAGCGCCTCACGGGTCGGGTTCTCAGAACATTCCTTAACAACGACCCGCCTTTTCCTCGGACTTCTGGTTTCCCTCACGGGTCCAAACGCCGCCGACTCCAACCAATAGAAGCTCGTCTCTATTTATTCTGACTTTGGACTCCAGAGGTTCTGCTGCAGACGATGGAAACCTGCTGCTGAACCCACTGTTTGAGGTTCTGTAAATATTAGAAAGATCCACCTGTTAGAGTAGAATCATGTTCATGGTGCTGTGCTGGTTCTGGTTTCTCCACGGGTCGGGTAACGAACAGAACCCAGGTGCTCCGCTGCGGCGTTACCCGACCCCGCCTTCTAAACTTCAGGTTCTTCTTCCTGTCTCAGTAGATCCACTTCCTCCTCCTGACACCGGTGCTGATTTTGTAACGTTTACAGGGATTCTGCTGTTCAGCGTGACGCAGATTAAAAATATCCTCAATGGTTTGAATTTGTATGAATTTTTTTTTCCTTTTGAAGATGAAAAATGTTCCAGATTTATGAAAATAAAATCATTTGATTTAAGCAGAAATACCAAATTCCCATTTAAATCCAATCTCCTTGGTTTCCATCTATAAGTTATGATTTAACCTCCAGGACAGCGAGTCGATCCCAGAAACAGCAGCAAAGTTTTCCCACAGGTTGGATGGTTGCTAAGGTAACGGGATTCATCAGGATGGGGTCCAGCCATCTCCCAGATATGGAGGGAATTTGATCCAATATTGGCTCAAGGGACAAGTTTTGGGGAAAAAAATGCAATCTGGAAAAGAAACCTTAAAAGCTTCATTAAAAAAAGTCTTTAACCTTTTATGGGGCAAGCTAGAGTTTTTGATAACTTGTATACCCCTTACAAATGGAGTCTGAGTCTAGAAGCACAAGATCTACATCCAGTCATTCAGCAAAGATGCTGCTGCATGGCTGGACATCTGATTTTGGCATTTAGCCAATTAGATGAACCCTAGCATGATGTATTATCTACTGGAAGTTAAGTTGGGGAAAAAAGGTAATTGTAAAGTTAATAAGCCTAGTTAACAATTATATTTAGGTTTATAAACTAAAAAACATAAGTGCATCAGCATTAATGCCTCTAAGGTGATGTTGTACCAAAAGAAAATGTTTCTTTCACTCAGTTTTTCATGCATTTCCTCTAGAAGCACTTTTTTTTTATTTTCTTAATATTTTCAGGGAAGTTTGCATTTCTTCCATTGACAAATTTTTGCCATCAAAATATCCATATTTTTTAATGTTACAAAGGTAATAAGGTCTTGCCCTGGATTCCAATAACACTATTGGCTTGAAATGTTGATTTTCAAACTATTTCACTGAGGGCCGTTTAAAGGGTTAAAGCAGCTTTGCTTTTTTTTCCTCTAAGCCATCTTTGATTTAAAGACCACGCCCTCTTCACTTTCAAACCTAATAAAAACATTAAGATCTGTGCAGATCAATAGAAATGAGTCCCTTCACTCCAGGAGAGGAGACTGATCTGTTAAACCAAATTTGAAATGCGATTCTGAAAAAAATTTGAAAACAATCCAATCCTTTTTCAATAATTAAAATATGAAAAACAAACATTTAAAAAACATGTAAGAGGAAAAAATATTCCCCATCTGTCCATAGAGGTGAGCAATCTGATAAAACTATGGAGGACTTTGTAAATTCATATTAGCTACTTTTTACAGCAATTTTATATGAAGTCAATTTATTTCTGTTTGTATTTTTTAATCCTTTAAGGATTGGTCCTCCATATAAAACGGGCTTTACTGGAATATAGCAGTCATTTATTGAAGATGGAGGTAATCAGGATGTAAACAAGCATAATAAAAGCAATAATGGATTGCAGTTGATCAAATCAACTACTTACTGCAGCTTCTGTTAAACTAATAGTTCTTAATTTGCTAAAAGCTTAAGAAAAATAAAGTTCTGCACTGCAGCTACCGATCAATTTTTGATTGATCTAAAAATACCTTTGATATTTTAAAATATGGAATATTAAAAAAATATACAAAGGAAAACAATATGAATATAAAAACAATTTAAGATGGAAAAAAACATTTTGTTTATATTTGATGTCATTAACTCCTGAATGTGGGTTTTTCTGTAACAAAAGCCTTTTAATTTTTCAGGCCCAGTTAAAAGTAGTTATGGCATCAATTTTAGAATATTTTACATTAAAATCTTTCAACTAGTTAGTAAGGCCATCTGCAGCTGAAGTGTGTGTTTCAACAAGTGGGGGAGGGGCTACTTTCACTCTTCCTAATTCAGCTGAAGGAGCAGAACATTTCAGCTGGTGTTCGCGAGCGTGGCGTGCTGATCCCGTTTAACCAGCAGCTGGCTCTCAGCTCTGCACAGAACACCGGGAGGCGGGTTAGAGAAATCTTTCCTTGTTTTTATTTATCACACTTAAAAAATGAACCACACTATACAAATGTCCACCGTTCAGTAATGGATCCGGCCTCCTGCATGAACCCGACCTGGAGCCGGACCGCCTCCAGGTTGGGTGGAGTGCGGCGTCCGCTCGGCGACCCGGCCCGTTGTGGTGCAGCGAGGCAGTAGCATGCAGAAACCTTTGGATGCGGCTCTCCTCTCATAGACTAAATTCATAAGGTTTGCTCTATGCAGAGAAGGGTTTTATTCCTCTTACAGTCTGTGGCTGTTATGTACAACATGACGAGGGTGAGTTGGAGTCAATGGGACGGCGAGCGTGTACACGGGGTTTCCCAGCCTCAACAGGAGGGGCCATTCTTCCTTCATCACTGCAGAGCGAGCAGAAAACCCTCCCCATCCTCCTCTGCTCGGTGGTTGGTTGCCATGATGGGGGGGCGACTCCGCCCCTCGGAGGGATCCACACTTTATTTACTCAGACATCAACTTAAAAAAAGGTTACAAATAAAAATCAAAGTGAGGGGAGGCGGCCGGCGGCGATGGAGATCAGGCCAGGTAGCTGTAGGTGTCCTTCTCTCCGTCCACTCGCTCCAGGTACTCCTTCTCTATCAGGATGTCTATGCATTTCTGGCCACAAGAGGGAGACAAAGACGCACTGGTGAGCAGGCAGAGGGTTTCACGATCTGCACCATCATCTGTCTCTGATTCAGGAGCCACAACTTTAATACACTCATTTATCAGCCTGAAGCCTTTAATACAGCTTCATAAACATGTTAACCATTTCTAAATTTTCAATTTTATGTTTCAGTCGTTAGTAGATGTCCTAATGCTGCCTCGTTGCTGCATTAAAGGTGTCAGCTATGACTTTTTCCTAAAAATGAATACATCAGCATAGTGATGGCCCAGCAGTACTGATGTATGGAGCTCAGAGCAAAACGCTGGATCGGTTTAACCTATGTGTAAAAACGGGAAGCATCTGCTAAAAAAAAAAAAAAATCTCTTCTTTTGCAATTTATCATTCAAATTATCAATAACTTTTGAGCAGCCTCAGAGCATTTTTATTTTAATTTACTCAACTTATCTGAATTAAAGTTAATTTCAAATTAGTATATTTACCATTTTTTTTCTGTACTTATTGTTTTAAAAATATGATTTAAAATCCTAGTCCACAAGCATCCTCATTCACATTTTCCCCTAAATTTTAAGGTTATACGTTTATTGGCTGCATCTAAAAATATCAAAGATATTTTCAATTTAAACAGATATGAAATAATACAATATAACCTACAAAAGCGTAAATGATATCATTGCACTAGGTCGACCAATAAGCTGCCTGTAGTGTCTTTAAATGTCCAGCAGATGTCAGTATTCTGTGAGACAGTATCAACGCAGTATTAATAGTTTGTCTAAACGCCTTCAGATGCCTCATTAACCCATCACTACATCCACAGATCCTCTAGTAGTTTAGACTATTTCATCACAGATAAAAGTAAACAAAACAAAACACGGTCCTATAAACCTTTACGGGACAAAAAATATTTTATTATTTGCTTCTGCTTACGACGAACAAACAAAAGGATTCTGCACCGATGGGAACAGCACCTCATCAACAGTACTATCTGTAATAAAGCTCAGAAATGGCTTCTTCCCTACGGAGTCAACTTTGCTCCAATATTGTTTGATGAACACGTTTTGTAAATGAAAAGTAAAAAAAAAAAAAAAAACTAATCAAACATTTTGATCTGTTGATATCAGTCATTATTGATTAGTGTTTTATTCATCTACTTGAAATAAGAACCAGGAGAGAAAAGTCTGCTTAACCCTGACCTTTGACCTCTAATAATCCATCCACTGCCTACATCCCCTATAATTCTATGTGGTTCTGGATCACAGTTCAGTGGAATTAAAAGTTTCATCTAACATTTTATATTGACCGTGGTATCCATGGTGATAAAGATTAGTGCTGATTCATTCCCAAACCCAGACGGTTCTGTTCATGACTGACCAGCAAACGGGTCCGGACCAGAATCACACAGAAACTATGGAGGAAGATCAGAGACACCAGAACCAACAATGTAGATGATCTGAAGGCCAATATCTGGGCTTCCAGAACCAGAACCGATCCCCTCTGTGGGGCCTTCATGCTGAACGAGTCCAGATTGACGACCCAGGGCAAAAATGGCCACTCACAGATCGCAACGACAATTATTCTCTCTTTTTTGTTTGTTTACTGATTAGTGCTAAATTCATTAAATCACAGTGAACGTATTAGTTTTAGGTCTAAATAATGATCCATTGATCATTCCTTGCTGACCGGACTTTTCTTTTAACACTAAAATTTGAGTTTGTTTGAATTTGTCTAAAAGGAGACAAAAGCATGTAATTTCTTCCTAATAGTCTAGCTTTTGGACCTCTAAGCGTCCGTTTCTAGACAGGAGAAGGTGAGAACCAGAACCTTCCCTGTGTTACCTTGATGACGGGGACTCTGGGTTTGAACCGGGACGACAGCTGGTTCAGAACTTCAGCCAGGAGCTGCTGGTGCTTCAGCACCTTCCTCATCTTCATGATCCTCACTATGGCGGCCTAAAACAGAAACACAACGGATTTTATTCTGACCGCTTCTGATGAATCACATCTGATCCGTCATGTTTATGTTTATGGGTGAGGATGGGGCGTCTGACCTGGATGAGCAGCTTCCTGTCCTCCTCGATGTTCTTATGGGTCGTCTCCTGCTCCTGTTTCTGCTCCGTCTTCATGGGGACGTTGATGTTCACCCTCAGCTTCTTGCTGCAGGACATGAAATCAGACAAACATTGAGAGCTGTGCAGGCGGAGCGGGAAATGTCCAGAGAGGGAAAGGTGTCTGACTTCTTGTATCCGAGGAAGAGCTTGATGACCGTATCCGGTTTGAACTCCACCTCGTCCACGTTGGCGTTCTCGTCCTCCAGAACCTGTGAGGCAAAGTTTGGATCAAAGCTCAGAGTCCAGTTCACTCCTCCCATCATCTAGCATCAGATCAGAGCAGCTGGCGCCCTCCTGTGGACGTTTTCTACCCTTCATTTTCTACGCTTGTGCTACGTTCAGACCAGGGGGCAGGAAAAATGTGCGTGCCGCTTCATTTTTACGCTTGTTCAAGTTTAGTTCTGACGCACGGCTGAAGCATCTCTGCTGCTCTAGCTGTGTGGTTGAAGAGTGGTTCTGATGCGCGTTGGGCGGAGCTACCCGATCCTTTCTTTGCCTGTAACAATGGTGGCTATACTCACTGTGATCAGTGGGTAAAAACTTGATTTAATGTTTTTCATTGAGAAAGTCCGCCTGAAACCTTCCTCTGTGCGGTCAGTTCATCCAGATTAACATCCTGCCTTCTATTATTATTTCGCTGTCAGAGCCGCTCAGACCCCTGTGCACCAACGGAGCTCTGTCACTAGGAACCCCGTTCAACAGCAGCCTCTGGCTCGGTCGCCGCTTTGCAGTTTTCCGCAAAGCTTAAGGCAGCAGCTGGAAGGCATTTTTCAAGTACGTAATGCAAACGGCACCAGGATAATAAAAGTGAACATATTTTGCTGGCAGATTTCTATATTTTAAGTTAATTTAGGCGTTAAACTCTTGCAGAGGAATGATCATAGTGATCTGCATCATCAGCAGTGCTGTCCGTCTCCCTGCCAGCTCCCAGATCTGCTTCTCTGATTGGTTGATGTAGCAGCTGCTGCTTGTGAAGCGCACCGAGCGCGTTAGATAATCAGAAGCTCATGATGCGCTGCAGGACGTTTTGCTGCACGTCAACCATTGACTTTGCAGATAAACTAGCTGCTTCTGCTGCTTTAGGTGTGAACGTAGCATTAGACTGATGGAGAAAGATAGACTTACCAGCAGTTTGGACTTCAACAAGATCTGCAGAACTTGAACCAGGATGTCCTGAAATCAAAGGCGACAGTGAGGAACGGAAGCAGACCCTGAGGAAAGGACGGTGTCTGCTGGTGTTTCCTGGCTTACTGTTTTGATCTGCGTGCTGTCGGTGAGCTGCTGCACCGTGTAGCTGTCCTCGGTGTTGTACTGCAGCAGGATGGCCATCTGGAAGGTGGAGGCCTGCAGCGTGTACCTGCACACAGCACCAGGATCAGCCAGACTAACCCACACAGGCTCCATGTTTGACCTCATTTAACCCGGGAGTCTGCAGCAGCTACTAAAAGCTTCCTAATCATCACATTGCAACATAACCACTATGTTTTCTTTTCTTGCATAAGTATATTAAACTGTGAACATAAACTGTTTTTATAGAACAGTTATTTCATTATTATTTAGAATCTCCACAGTTAAAATTGATGCTGGGTATTAAAATGCTGCTTTTTTGGTGTGGAGAAAATTAGTTAATAAAAAGAGGCATGTGTGTCGGCGCTCGTGGCTTGACGCACACTGTCAGATCTATGCAGCAGGAGACTTCGGCTCTGTTCGAATTTACAGGCTGCGTCTTCTAAGGACTCAGTCTACCTGGAATGGATCCTTCTAAGTCCGTGAAAATAAGGAAACTGGAAGAGTTTTGGCTGTGAATTCAAACAGGTCTATCCTTCGGTGGCTTTCTCCGCTGTACGCTCTGTTGCTTAGCAACTGGGACAGGTAACCCAGAAAGCAGGAAAAGAATGAATACCGAACTTTTCAAAACTATTTTTTTTTTTACTTTTTTTTTATTGTAAAGTGAACAAAGACTAAACTCATGAGAATCCAGAGTGGAATAAAGGTTCCAACCAGCGGGAGCACGAACACATAAAGGCAAATGTAATGATAGAAACCTTAGCAAGTTAAATATCTGAGTCAGTTTTATATTATTAAAACACTTTTCAGTATTTTATCGTTAATATCTTAACTCTTCACTATTATGTTATTCTTATACATTTTTCATAAACACCAGAATTTGCCCATTGTGGGACAATAAAGAGATTTTCTATTCTATAAAAGGAGAAGAAAGATATAAGCAAATCTAAACAATGTATGTGTAAATATATCTGCAAAATCTCTAATATTCAACAACAAAAATACTTAGTTAAGCATATTGTGCAAAATAGTAGTTAAAAATAAAAATCATATCAGATCTATTAGAATCTGTCCTTAAATTCCAGCCAAACCCATTTACACAGTAACAGATTAAAACCTTTAGATAAATCAAACCTTACCGCCACATATCTGACTCAATAACCATTAAAACAACTATTTTCATTAATATCAGCAGAACTATTCAAACTAATTATATTAAACTGAACTTCCAATTTTCACCACTGTTCGGCGCCATTTCCCTTTTTCCTGAGATAGAAATGGGGATAGGGAGGGTTTTCTGTTAATTGCTTGGTCTCGCAATGAATCCTGGGAAACCCAAGGATAGTATAAACTATATAGGATAAAACAAAGTTAGTGAATTCAGTTCAGTAGTTGTTAAAAATAGATCTATTTGTGGGTGTTTTTAGCTTCCTTCCTATGTGGAAAGGTTTTCAAAATTTGAAACACATCTACTGGGCCAGAAAGTAATGGTTTACGGTAAAATAAACATCTGGGGAAAATTTGTTGCTACCAGGATTTTCTTGTGTTTATTGTGAGTTGGTCTTAAAGTTTTATTTTAAGTTGCATTATTAAAAAGTCTAGAATTTAACTTGCCTTATGCTGTAGGAACCCTGACATAAGTGGTCCTCCTAACTGTCAATCATTTTGGTGATATGTTTACATAAGGCCGTCCAAAGCGCTCATCTCAATTTCCACTTACCGGTGGCAAGTCTGACATGGTGGTAAAATGGAAAATCCTCTTTTGGAAGTCAGCTTGTATGAGCGATGCAAACAGCAGGTTTTAAACAGAGCGATTCAAAGTGGTTCCAGAAAGAGCCGTGTGGCTGCAGGTTCCACACCAAGCAGCAGCACTGCAGACTCATCAAGTGAGTCCAGTTTTAACATGATGACTAGAGATGGAGTCTGCTGTGCTGCTGCTTGGTGGGGAAGAAAACCTGCAGCCACACGGCGCTTTCTGGAACCACTTTGACACCCCCGGTTTAAACAGAGCACGAGGAGAAATGGGCTTCTGCACATTTAAATGGGGCTCCCTCTCAGTAGCGGGAACACGGTTGTGTATGTGCTTTTTTTGTTTACCTTTAAGCTAATAAAACATTTTCATCTCACCATATGCTCCACCCAGAACTCCTCAAGTGGAAAAGTTTTAGTTTCACCTGGTTAAATTTCGCAAAAAGTCTTCAAGGAACCTTTTAGTATTTGATTATTAATCAATTAACAGAAAAAAATAATGGACAGATTGATCAGCTGAATAAAAAGTTCTTCATCCTTCCTAACATATTAGCAGAGATGGGAAGTAACGAACTACAAATACTTCGTTACTGTACTCAAGTAGATTTTTCTGATATTTTTACTTTACTTTACTACTTATTTTTATGGCGACTTTTTACTTCTACTCCTTACATTTTTACATAAATATCTGTACTTTCTACTCCTTACATTTTAAAAAATTGTCTCGTTACTTTAGTTTTGAATCATTTCAATGGAGTTACCGTTATTATTTTTCACCTCATCAATACCAAATTCAATCTAATGGGATGGGAATCTACGTTGCATTTGACGCACCGCTACAAGATGAATCGACAGATTCGGCGGTATTCATTCGCGGCAAATCATTGCAGCTTGGTGGCGGTGGCGTTAGCATAGTAGCATGGACGACGAGATGATTGAAAATGAACACAACGGAGATCTAGTCCTATTGGCTGACATCCATTTAAAATGTAGGCAACGGCATGAAAAAAGCGGTTTCTACTTTTACTTTTATACTTTAAGTAAATTTACAAGCCTGTACTTTGTTACTTTTACTTGAGTAAAGAAGTTTAATCAGTACTTCCACTTTTACCAGAGTATTTTTTAACACAAGTATCTGTACTTTTACTCAAGTACGGAAAGTGAGTACTTTTGCCATCTCTGCATATTAGCTTTAGTAAAGATTGGTTTTCCAAGTTTATGTTAAAGGAAAATGACGTAGTAAAGTTTTTCTTTTCATATTATCTATTTACATTTTATTTTCTGCTTTAAAGCAGAATTTAGCTCTAATTCTCAGTGTGATTACAGAATGTTTAACTTTAAATCAGAGGTTATTCAGTCACCTCCTCAGAACTCTGGGAGTCATTTTACAGAGTTCTTTTAACTCTGCAGTAGTTTCATAGCTGACTAGCAGGTTTTCTACCCGCCTCCCATCTTAGAAGCAGCTTCTAAAGGCAGCGGGTCGCAGCATCACCTGTTCTTGAAGCAGTTGGTGACCAGCTCTCCTTTGGACAGGTGGTACAGCCAGGTGAGCTTCCTGCCGCTGTGTCTGCTGGCGTAGAACGCCGTGAAGCGCTGGTAGCTTCGCTCCAGCTGCACACAGACAAAAACCTCAGCATACGTTTCTCTGCTGCTCACAGAAACAAGACGCCGTGTTTTGGTTTACCTCCGACGGCAGAGCGAAGGTGCACGACTGCTGGAACGGCCAAGAACCGGAGCTTAGAACCTGGATACTGAAGTCCACTGAAACACAACAAACCAGTTTGGTTCATCAGAGCAGCTTTGACTGCTGGAGCTACAAGATACAGGAGAAAACATGACGAGCAGCAGATCAGGAAAACATGATGCTCTTAATTCCTGCATCACTGGAACCTCTAACCTCAGGAAATAACTGAGATTCTACATGATGAATCAATATGAAGTAGAGCTTGAAACATGGTGGTGGTGTGGAGGAGATGGTTAGAGCTAAATCCTAGACAGCCCTCAGGTAACCTGCTACATGCTAAAAATTGTCTTCAGTGTTAAGGCTGATTTATACTCAGAAACCAGGTGGTCTGCGTGTGTCACAGTGAACGCAGATATAACCCTCGCCCTCCTTAGACACTCTGCTGCCCCTCACCAAAATTGTAGGTGACCACAGACAGGAGGCCTCTGGTTGGTCAGATTTACATCCGCTCTGCACTGTGCATATTTCCCGTTTGGTACCTTACCGGCTTGTTCTGTTTCTATGACCGCCATTGTGGAAAACGACTCATGAAGAAGGACAAGCTAGAAGAGCGAGGTGCAGGAGAACGCTGGGACCCTTTTTCCACCTGGATCCCCGCTCTTTTTCACCCCTCATGTCCCTCTGGTGTTGAACAAACTTGCCCCCACTACCTCGCCGCCTCGACTGTATCTAGACTAGGGATGGGACGATTTATGAAAACCGTCCGAACCGTTTGGTTCGACTGTCTTGGTTCGGTTCGCGTGTGTTGCGTTCGGTTCATGAGCTGCTCCTTTTTCTCATAGGCGAAGCGTTTACACTCCAGAGCAGAAGGTAGCAGTGCTGCGACCAAAGCCAACCGCCAGTAGTAAACAAGAAGAAGAAGAAGCGAAGCAGCGTAGCAGAGAAAAAAATCCGTTGCTGTGGAGAATTGTGTCGGACTGGCGAGTGGGAAAGAACAGGAGTTGGAAGACGCGCCAGCAGCACTTTATAGGTCTGCTGTATGGGAGCGCTTTGCATTTAGAGTGACCTACGATGACGGAGGAAAGAAAGTTGTGGATAAAAGTGCAACAGTGTGCAAGCATTGTGCAACACGTTTTGTTTATGCTAACAGCAACACGACCAACATGTCATGCTAACCCCCGAAATCCCTCATACTCCGTCAGCAACCCCCGCTGCGCTCCAGACCGGCTGCTCAAAGCAAAACCTACAGCCTCCACTGTGGCTTCGTCCGCTCCCCTCTGAGTCCCTTGGAGATGGTAGAGAGCATGCGCGAGATGATTAAATTCAAAGCAGCAAAACATACGGAAATGATCCAGGGTTTCCGCGGATCATTTAAAATAATTACAATTCATTAATTCATAAATTTATATGGGATTTCGGTGTAAAAATCAACATATACCAAACCGAACCGAAAACCGTGACCACGAAACCGTGAATCGAACCGAACCGTGGATTTTGTGAATCGTTCCACCCCTAATCTAGACCCACAGCTGGTTCCTCTTGTGTTGTGGCGTGGAATAACATAGCACAGATCACGCTTTAATGAAAAATATCTCTGACAAGCTCACTGCGACACACTGCTGCAGAGAGAATAACCAGCCCCCCTAAAGAACGCCACAACGCCAGAGGGACACAACCTAGCTAGGACTGTGGGGGTGGTGGGCAGCGTTTTTCTCTTCCAATTACGGAGGCCATTAAACAACAATATGCTGGCCATGTAGTGTGGAGAATGAGAATCGTACAGATGTGGGTACTTCCCAACTTCTTCGCAGACTTGCTCTTCTAGCTGGTCCATCTTCATAAGCTGTTTTCCACAATCGCGGTCATACAAACAAAACAAGGAAATACAGATAGTGTAGAGCAGTGAGACGCTCGACTTAAAAGCTGTGGCTTAGGGAACCTATAAGCATTTTAGTCAGCAGACATGCTAAGCTATGAGGGATACAGTTTTTTTGTTAAACGACTTCCTGTAAAGCGGACCCTCATCTGCACATAACCTCCCAGCTGCAGTCTGAGGTCGTACAGTGAGGCATCTCTGCAGCTGCCACCCGGTTCTGCAGGAGCGACTTACGGTCCAGAGGCTCCGAGTTGCTGAGGTGCTTCTTGAACTGTTCGTTCAGGTCTTTGCTGACGCCGATGTCCTGGAACATCCGCTGCAGTTTGGACGTGTACTCGAAGCCGCACGCTTGCTGCAGGAGAACATAGACATCAGCTGAAGGTTTCCAGCTGGATGGGGCGGGATGTTAGGGAGCGGCTCTAACCTTCAGCTTGGAGATCATGCTGGCCTCGGCGTCGTCGCTGGCGCTGTTCTGGTGGACCAGACGTTTGGCCAGCATCTTGGCGTAGAACTTCTGGAAAACGTCTTTGTCCTCGATGTACTTGAACACGACCATCTGTGGGAGGAGAGGACCGTCCAATCAGAGACTTCGGCTGATTGGAGGGAGAGCAGGAGGTGGAAACTTACCACTTGGTTGAGAGTGTCCTCCAGTTCGGCCTCCTCTGGGTTCTTGGAGCTGAAGAAAGAAGAGAAATAAGCTTCAGCCGTCTGAGTTCACGAGGTTATCAGAGTCACAGCAGTTAACCCCTCTCCATGGTCTCAGGTTTAATTCACTCCAACGTTAAAAAGTCACACACCTCTTCTTCAGCAAGGAGTCGCAGTATCTGGCCAGCAGCTCAGGGGACTTGCTGGAGGACTGAGCCATCCTGGTCACCGCGTTGTTGTTGATGAAGCGACCACAAGCCTGCAGAGAGACGGCAGACATGTTCTGGATGAAACCCTCACCCTCAGCTTCTCCTGCTAACCAATCAGATTTCGCTGCAGCAGAAAGAAAACCTCCCACTGAACAAATCTGCTCATTATTTAGCAGTAGAACCACTGCTGCCGCATCATCAGGTGAAGTTAAACGGAAACATCTGATCAAACCTTCTCCATCTACCCCTTCTTTATAACATGAGGAAGACTAGAGAGCTTTAAATGTGTGGAAATAAGTTGAAGAAAACAGCTCCTCCCGTCAATTTGTTTACATCTGCAGTCGGTAAAACTGTTTAACAGACCTGAAACAGAGACAAACGAGGCAGAATGAAGAGCTAAGTTTGAACTCTCCAGCGATCAGTAGGACTGGGAGGAAACCAGCAGACGGCCTCATCCTCAGGTCTCCATAGCGACCATTAAGCGCTGTTCGTTCTACCGTCACAAATATGAATAGCTGGTATTTCCTAGCATCAGCGGTGATTGAGATTTTCATCTATTAAGAACTGACACTCCTCTTTTTGTTCAAATCTAGTCGGTACCTAAACTTGATTTAGAACCAGTTTTGCACATTTCCACTGAAAGAGGTTCCCAGGCCCCAACTATGGCTGTTTTTCTGCACCAACAGTGATGTGACCTGAGGGTTGGTCAGTTGGAACTGGAAGCAGTAGAAACCAGTAAGAACACAAAGAGGTTAGCACGCTGCGCTGCTTCCCTTCCTGGTTGTCTAACGCTCATCGTTGATGACCTCTGCTTGATTATCAAAAACTTAATGAGTAGAGTTATTGATCTGTCCGGGGAAAGGAGGACTATTCAGCAGAGCCTTCTGAGCGGATTAGGCGAGGCAACGTTTAGCACCCGCCTACCGCAGTTTGGTTTTAACCAATCAGAAGGTTAAAATAAGAACAATTATGAAAAAAAAAAGTAAATTGTAGAAATAAAAACAAGTGTGCACCGCTATGATTATGTTGGCACCGCAGCTCCTCTTTTCATCAGCTTTCCGCTCTAAGAATGTCTGCGTACTTGTGTGTAACGTTGTTTTTGGACAGTGAATCGTGCAGCAGACCAAAACGGATGTTTGAAAAAGTGCAGGGGGCATGTTTCTTAAATTAAGTGTATTTACCTTAAATTTGAGTAGATAAATGAGATGATTTGCCAATGGAGTATTTTTACTCTTAAAATAAGATCATCCTATAATATGCACTTAAAACAAGACAATGTAATGTTTTTTTCTTATTTTAAATGTAAATTGTATTGTTCCATTGGTAAAGTGTCTCACTTAACTCCTCAATTCAAGACAAAATGCACTTATTTTAAGAAAAAACGACTAAAGATTTCATTTTTTTTCCAGTGCATTAACCTCCTTCCATGACCTCAGATCCTACAGGAACCCGTGGACTGAACCTGACCTGAACCTGACCTAATCAGACTGTGGTTGGATTTTAAAGTCTTCAGAGGGAGGAGCTGCTGCAACCAAATAAACTGATTCTAGGACTTATTGCACATAGAGACCAAGAGAGTCAGGATGAATGAATGTTACAATTTAAAATGAACAGTTTTTGTTGGGTGAAAGATGGAGGATGACCACCTACCTTATCGAGCGCCGCCACGAAGCCGGCGTCGTTGTTGAAGGCAGACATGACCAAGGCGTTGTACTTCTTATGGACGTCTAGGGTGGTCTGGACGTAAACTTTGGGGTCCTGCAAGATGAAAAAAAAACATCTGATGTTCTGCTGCTTCTGGATCCGTCGGTCTGCAGATCATCGACCTGCTTCTAACTAGAAAGGCCCAGAAGTCTGCGCTCTGAACCAGAACAGACTGGTTCTAGACCGGGAGTGCCTGCTTACGTTGAGCGCTGCCTCTCCACACTTCTCGATGGCGGCCAGGCCCTGGTTGTGGATGTGGGTCTCCAGAAGTTTCTTCAGCTCGCCCAGACCGTCTGTGATCCTCGACACCAGGTTGTACATCCGTCCCAGATCTGAACACGGAACCCAAACGCCTGAAACCTTCATCCGCCATGAGCCTCCACAGCAGCGGAGAACACAGAGCTGCAGGTTTACCTTCGTTCTTGTCAGCATCCAGCAGGTTCTGGAACTCCGTGTGGAAGATCTCCAGGTGCTTCTCAATCAGGACCTGTTCGCACTTCCGGGCCAGCTCGTCCTGCGTGGACTCGTGGAGGTAAACCTGGACGCGCCGCTGCTCCTCCAGGAGACGCGCCTCCGCCTGAGGAGAACATGCAGATGGTTTCCAGAGGAGCTCAGGCTGACCTCAGGTTGGTCCTGCAGCAGAGGAAGCATTCTCACCTTCTTCATGTACTCAGTGACAGGGTTCTGCTGCAGGAACTCGGTGCTCTCCCGCGTGTAGAAGCGCTCCGTGTCGGTGAGGAACTGGCATTCAAAGTACTCCTTGTAGACGGACAGCGTGGGACCTTTGGCGAAAGCGTCCTCCTCGTTCAGACCCAGCTCCACTGGAAGGGAACCAGCAGCTCAGAGTTAGACTGATGGGAGCTCATCGTCTGTCCTTCCAACACCTAAACCTGCTGCAGATGCTGCTTCTATCCTCACTGAGGGACAATAAAAACTGCTTCTACTGCGTTCTACCTTTATTATCTGCCATTTGTTTTCCTAAAACATTAACCTGGCCAGAGCTCAGTATGAATGTTCGGTAAAAAGAACAATGGAAAGACAGGAAATGGATCTTCTTTATTGATTAACCTGCAGCTCTCAATGGGCTGCAGTAGAAAAGACATATTTCTTCTGCATGACAGCAGATTTGAACCTGAAAGGAAACGTTTTCTGCCGTTACTCTATACCAGGGGTAACCAGTTCAAAATCAGCGGGGTCCGAATAAAGAAAATCAATAACCAGTAAAGGTCCAGAGACATTTTTAATTATGTGTTACTTTAAAGTCGGAGGGAAGCGGCTGTTCCAACCGTTGCAGTTCTAAATTCTCCCGAGTGCACGACTTTACACGAGCGAATAAGGTGAATGTGATTGGCCGATTATCAAGAAGGCGGGATTGTTGTGGCGGAAGGTTCACAAAGCAAGTTTGGTTGTAGCGGGTTTGTCAGAAGCATGTTGCTAACCAGTTAGCAACTTAGTGCTAGTTGGTGACTTAGAAACGACACTCTGAAGGAACACTATGGACAGCTTAAACATGCAAGAGGAGGAGAGTTTAGTGTCAGAGGTCGTGGATGAGTCTCCTCCGTCATCCATTTTTTATTCAGAGGAGGAAAGCGGGATGAAGATGTTGTGGAAGAGGACGCCAGGGCGGCAGAAGCTTGGTTTGGTGTAGAAGGCTTACAGCCGTACAACAATCATTTAGTTTGGTAAATAGACCATTTCCTGATTCACAGATTTTATAAAACACCTGATCTGACCGTTTTGTTTTTTCTTTCTATTTCCTGTTAATAGGGCTTTACCGTATTAACAGGAGAAGCGGTGCAAATGAAGTTAGACACTGCTCTGGGACAACATGCGGTATTTTATAAACGTTTTAAATCAGGTTGGGTCCGGATTAGCCAGCAGGTGGGTCCAGATCCGGACCAGGGACCGCTAATCTGTGACCTCTGCGCTAAATCTTGCTTCATTTCTGTGACATTTGATCCATTTCTGCTTTAATATGAGGAAATAATCAGCAGAGGTCAGACTTACAGATGGATGTTGCGACAGAGGAAGATGGGACGGAAAGGCTGGGTGGAGACAAATTAGCTTTTTTATTCAAAATCCCAACTTGATTTAGTTTCAATTTCAAGACAAGGATATTTAGATGATTTCTCATAAGTCAGGTTGGTTGTTTTAAGGTGACCGGCATCAGAATCGGTGTTTGGAAGAAAAACTCTCATAAAAGAGACAATAAAGAGACATTTTAAGGAGATAAGGAGATTTTTCTGTCCGTTTACTTCAAAGTTTGCTGCCTGTGTGATGAAAAGGATTAAAAGTGAAACCAGAAATCAGCAGATAGCAGTAATCTGTCCATCCTTAAGGTTTGGGAGCCTGATCAATGAGCCGCTAGCACACTACAGCTAAATGCTAGCAGGCCCAACATAAAGCAGGACTATGAGCTCAGATCATTCAGTTTTATTGCCTGAATAAAAACAGATTTTTTTATATTTATTTGCTTTAATCAAACAGAGAATAAAAATTACCATTTTCTATTAATGAGGATTTAAATTGAGCCACTAAAGGGTATTTATTATGAATCCAAAAAAAATAAGCTTTTCTTGGCAAATAATGAAAAAACTAAATACTAGTTTTATTTAATACATTAAATGAGATGTAAATGAAATGAGAAATGTCTGAGATTAATTTCTTTGATCCTCAGGGACAGGTCTGTACAAGATTTTTTTATTGTTCCTTTTCCCTTTTCACTCATGTTTGTTAAATGTTGCAGAAAGTTTATGTGAATTACTGATGAAAACGTTAAACTGAGTGAATCAATCGATTGATTGATGCAATTTCTTTCTGAGCTTAAAAACAACTTCAATAAAAATGAAGCACATGAGTTTTGATGCATAACTGGAAGAAAATCTAATTTAGTTTTATTTTGATATATAGTTTATTAAACAACCTGATGCTCATATTGTTTTTATGTTATATTTAACTCTAAAATAATAAATAAATTAACAGAAACCCTTGAAATCAGCAAGTCAGGCTTTAAAATGAAGCATAAATCCACATTTTCTCACTTCTGATCTGATTTCAATCCTTGAATTTGGATATCTGCAGATCCATATAGTTCTCTGAAACCAGAGCTGTTTGTTTTCCTTTTTTCATCATTACCAAGTTGTTTTTAATACAGATTTTCATAAACATAAATGTGTGAATGTACACATTTATATCCCAAAAAGCAACTTGAGATCAGAGTTCAGTCATAAAACGAGTTAGCAGGACAGACTGCATTTATTAAATTCTTATAAATGGGAAAAACTCTCCTGCTTTTGAAAAGATTTTTAGCTTAATGTGAATTTATTATAGAAGTAAAGTGAACAGATCTGCCCTTTTTTCACTACCTACTATTAAATATCAGATCTGTACATCTCTAGTAGAAATAAATTAAAACCCTGATTGGCGGATCACGGCTGAGGTGCAGTGGATGAAAACGTCCACATTTAAAGTCTAAAAACTTTAAGTGACGATAAAGATGGACCTGAAGGGACTAAAGGACTCGTATCCTGAGGAACTCAAGCAGCTGCAGGCTGTTCTCTGCACACGGCGAGCTGAAGGGTTAACAGTCGGATCAAGATCAAGTCAGGGGAACAACAGCCTTGTGGTCCGGGTACGTATGGGAGCGTGTTCCTGTGATTGGCTCAACACCTGCTGCTCGTCTCCCTTCCCCTGTTTGCTGCGTTTAGGGACGTACCGTAAGACTGGACGACGCCGCTGATCAGCCTGGTGTTGATGGTCTCGCCGTTCCTCTCCCTCTCGATCAGCTTCAGAACAGCGTTTGTTACCTGACACACGAACAGCAGCGGGGTAAACACTGACGGCGTTTGCTTTGGTTTCACGCTTCACGGCTGTTAAAAGAAAGCAAACGCACCTGTTTGTTGAGAGGTCGGAATAAACACTCCCTCCAGGTCACCAGAGCCAGCTGTGAGGAAACAGGAAGACAAAGGAGGGGAATTCACTTTCATCTGCTGGTTTTTACATCTTCTAACATTACACACATTTTCAATATGAAATATTTTATTTTTACGTGACGATATGATTTAAAGACAAAGTGTGGTGCGTAAAGCAGACATTCAGGAGGAACATTAACAACTTTGATCCCAGAGAGCAGAACGGGCTCCAAGCAGAAGCTCCTGATGGCCGCTGCGGCTCAGACTCACAGAGTAGATCTCGTAGATCCCTTTCCGTCCCTCGTCACACTCCCGTCTGACCCAGTGGCGGTTGAGGTAGGCACAGATCCCGTTCAGGACCTTACTGGAGAAGCGGTAGTCCTCCCACTGCTGGGTGTAAAACTTCAGCACGCACTCATCCATCAGGTCCTCGCCGTCCTGCGGACAGGAACAGGAAGTGGGGTCTTGAAGCTGCAGAGGGATGAAGATGCTGAGATCCAGGCGAACCCGTGATACTGACCTTGAGCAGGCTGGTCAGGTAGTTCTTTAGGAACTCCTTGAGTCGCTTGTAGAGCTCCAGGCCGACAAACTGAGCCCCGCCAGGAGTGGTGGACTTCTTCGAGGGTTTGGTTGGAGGTACAGAGCCCCTGCCCTGGCTGGACTGGTGGACGCTGGTACAATAGTTATATACATGTCTGGATGCTGGGTTAAGGAACAAGAGTGAATCAGGAGTCCTTCACATCTACGCTGAAATGAGGGCAGATTGCAAACGTTTCTCTTTAGAGTGATTCTCCATCTCCTCATGCTTCAGAAAACATGCAGCCAGTGCAACAAAATTGATCCAATGCAAGAAAATTGCCCACATTCTAATCCCTTTGCAGTGTCTCTGCAGGCTTCACTGAAGCCCATTCCAAACATTGAGACCTTATGATTTTAAACTAGGAATTTTAGATTAACAGAGAGACACGTAACTTTTCCCACAGAAAACTGGTGCAGTGGTTAGCACGCACGAGGCTGATTTATACTCAGGTCGTCTGCGAGGGTGTTGCAGTGAACACAGATATGCCCCGCCCCCTTCCGCAGACTCTCTGCTGCACCTTAACTGTAGATGGCTGCAGAGAGGAGTCCTCTGATTGGTCTGATCTGTTCTACACTATGCGCATTTCCTGTTTGGTACCTTACTGGCTTGTTTTGTTTATATGATGTCATTGTGGAAAACGACCCGTGACGATGACCAGCTAGAAGAGTGAGGTGTGCGAGAACACTGGGACCCTTTTTCCACCTGGATCCCCGCTATTTTTCTCCCTAATGTCCCTCCGTTGTCGGACAAACTTGCCCCCACTTCCTCAACCTGTTTTTCAACCTTAATAGAACCCCAGAAGAAGAATTAACAAAGCAGCAGCATCAACACCTAAAAATAGAAAAGGTTTTAAATGATCAATGCAGCCGGCAATTTGAGAGGGAAACAGCCAGTAAGGCCAGAAAAACAACAAATGGGTTTCAGGAATTTTCTGGAAACAAAAGTAGACATCCAGGAATGTAATACGCTGAATATCTGCACAGCTACTGGAAATAATCAACCGGTAGGAATAAATGTCTGAAAATAAAGTTAATTTTAAGACTTAATGACGCTGCAGAAAACCCATCCATAGGTTAATTCCTCAATATTTAGTAACGCTACAAATAAAAGCCAACTGTTTATCGGGACTTTATGGGGTGAAATCTTGTTCCAATACCTGAGCAAAATATTGCTATAGTGTTTTTTTTTTACCTCATTTTTAAATGGAAATTTAAGAAAAAAAAGAGGGATTAAATGTTTTAATGGAAAGAAAGTTTTCTTTTTCAAATATATCCTTCACAAGTATTTTTTTCCAACAAACATTTTTTCAGATTTTATATTTGGATTTTTTTTCATTATTTGCCCATTTCTCCAAATGTCTGTTTCTCAGATTGAGTTTTATGAATTGCAGTCTTTTCAAATGGCATTTTACAGATCACTTCAAGCCCAATAAAAACAGTCCCCTCCCTGACCAATAGAAATACGTCTTTTCTACTCCTTCCTGGAGAACGCCCCGAGGAGAAAAGGAGACCTGAAAAAAGTAACTTAAAAAGAAGGCAATTCGTAAAACTCAATCTGAAAACAGAATTTTGGGGAGAAAAACAATTTCAATACATCTTCTAAGAAAATTTGTAAAAATAAATTTAAAAAAAGCATTTTTTCCACTCAAGAAGATTTTTGAAAGTTTAATTTCTCAGATTGCATTATTTTTCCAAATTTCAAAAAGTGTTCCTTTCTTGCAACAATACTGGAGCAATATTCACCCCATAGCCTTCAAGCTTCTGGATGTTTTCTACTTTTCGGGGGGGTTTAGGAAAAACCTGAACTCTTTAACAAAAGCAGGTTTGAGCTTCAAAGAGAAGGAAGTGACACGTCAGTGCAGGTTATGCTCAAACACACCCAGAGCTAAACGTCCTCACTGAGAGGTTAGCATGACTGTGAACTCAAAGATAAATCAACTATTCTTATTTATTGCATTTATGATTTGATTGGTTATCCATGTTTGGTTTTTTAATTGTTCAATTCTGTTTGACTCAATGGAAACATTTGACTTAATAAAACAGAGAAAACATTCAGCCTCTCAGCAAACAAACATCACCTGTTAAAACCTTAGATTTCTAGTCTATAGTAAATCACAGGGTTATTCTGGAAACCAAATAACTTTTAACCCTCTGATATATCTAGTTTTTTCTTCAAAAGTCATCAAATACATTTTAGCTCTGTAGGTTGGATCATGATTTTGCCTCTTCAGTTGATTTCAATTCATTAAGAAGAAAACAACAAACACCCCTGAAACGTCTTCGTTGTATTTCTGGAATTTAAAGTCTATATGTTCTCAGAGCTTCGTCCACCTACCTGCTACAAAGGAGCAGGTAGGTGGTGCATTCACCCAGGTTTGGATTAAAACAGAGATTTTAACTCTATAATCACCGTCTAGATCCTGCTGCCCCTTTCCAGAGATAAAAGAAACCATACTTCAGCTCTAAGAATGGAGAATATTGATGTATGACTTTAGCAAAGTAAATTAAGTCATTTTCCTAGTCACCTTTATCCTGAAATCATTTATAATTTACTGATTTAAGTTTATGATTTCATCCTGCTAACTATCTTGATCCTGAAACACCTACATCTGTGTCAGACTTATTTCCTATCAGCTCCCGTCTCCAGGATACGTGTAGAGCTCCATGTAGCGCGACTTGGCCATGCTCTGCCGCGTGTACACCTGCTGGATGCCGGCCCGCAGGTCGTCCCATATCTGGTCCAGACCAATCTGTTTCAGTCCGTGAGGGTTCTGGGTCCTGTTAGCCGACATGGCGGGACTCCCTCGTCCTCTCCTCTCCCAACCCTTTCCTGCTCCTCTCCTCGGCTGATGTGGATCCTGACTCGCTGCGCTCTCAGAGCTCGCAGTCCATCTGGCGGCAGCAGAAGAGCTCGGGGAAGCAGGTGAACGGCTGTGAGACGGGATGCGGTCCCCTCTGCACGCCTGGATGGCGCTGTCTGCCGCTCCTCCGCCTGAGGACTCTCTTCACCAGATGACCTGGGAGGGAAAGCAGAGGAGAAGCTTTCTCAGTCACATGACTCTGAATGTAAAATCCAAAAGGTCAAAATCAGTGGGAGAAGTTTCCGTTTCCCCAGCGGTGTGTTGGTAAATAACCAGGTACGCCACATGGATTTACTCTGCTGACACCTGGCTGACAGTCTGACGTCACTCAGATAAACACAGATTAGTCCACTTCCACAGCGACCTGACTTCCTGCCAGCTCAGGTTAGACAACAGACAGCTTTCTCAGCCTGGGGAAGAGGTTATGCTGCAGAATAAAACACCTTTCTGTATTTAGCCAAGCATGGCCGTGTGATTTATAAGATTAGCTCCCTCCTGTCAGACTCAGCAGTTCAGAGGCGGGACATTTAGGCCAACAGAGACTGAAAGCTGGAATTTCAGCCATGCTGACAGGAAACCAGCTGATGAACATCATCTTCTGCTGCATCAACACCTTTCCAGCCAGAGAGACTGAAGGACAAAGACATAAGATCCCCAGCAAATCAAACTCCATGTGCTGCACAATACATCTATAAAAACTCCAAAAGTTATTCATGTTTAGGGGTGTTGGAAAAAAATCTATTTGGAGATATAACATGATTTATGGCGTCCCAAAATAATATCGATCCTTAAGTTTCTAATATTGTTTTTTAAATGAATTAGGGCTGCAACAACGAATCGATAAAATCGATAAAAATCGACTTTTAAAAGCGTTGGCAACGAACTTCATCATCGATTAGTTGTGTCGCGCGATTATTGCGTCATCCGCCGCACCGTCATCACTGCCTCTTGACTGAAAGAGGAAGAAAAAAAAAAAAAATACGGCAGAGCGAGTCAGCGCCGCAGGTGCAGTGTTGCCAACTCAGCGACTTTTCAGACCCCTCCAGCGACTATTTTTTTTAAAAAGCTACTAGCGACAAATCTGGCGACTTTTTTCGGTGTCACTGGCGGCTTTTGGAGACTCTTACGTGAAAGCATGTATCGTTCCTACTCTGCCGTGGGGCGCCTCCCCCACCCCAACCCCGTTTTCCCGCAGGAGTCCCTCTCAGTGCTGCAGTCAGCCTCAGCGTCCAGACTGCAAATGAAGCGCGCATGCACCGGGATTGACGGCGCAAATTGATCACAATAATTAAAATAGCCTGCGCTTTGTAAAGCGAAAAAAGTGATAACATGCAACTTTTTTCAAAAGAAATGAACATGGCACGGAAGCACCATGTTTGTTTGGTTTTAAAGTGGGGAAACGTAACGTTAGTTTCTCAGGTAGCTCATCTGATGCTTTCCTTACCGTGTTAGTAGGTTACAGACAGGGATAAGGTTGGCTACTTATTTTACTTTTAATTTCATTTGAATTAGCTTAAGCAGCGTTTATATTTTCTTTATAAATAAATTAACTTGCAAGTTATGAGGGCAAGGCTTTTAAAGTTTAAATCTTCTGGCAAAGTTAAAGTAAAGAAGATCCTGCAATTTATGGAAGTAAAGCAGAATAAAATCCAGCAAGATCAGTAATATGTCAATTAATTATATGCCACATTCCCATGTAAATATCTGTCTTTGGAGGATGTGTTCTTTAGCACCCCTAGTTCTCTCATTTTTATTCCAAATACAATTTATAATTTGAATCACAGGGCTATTTTTATCTCTATGATTCAGTATTTTCTCAAGCAGCAACTTTAACTGCTATACTTTCCTGTCTTAAAATGCAGAACTCTTCTAGTCTAAAAAAACTAATTTGTTGAAATGGGGGGGCCTATTGTTTGAACCCCTTAGGGGCTTTTAAAAACAAAAATGTCTTTTTTGCACTTTATGAAACAAAGTACCCTATATTTTGTGGATGTACAGCTACATTTCTCATGTAAGTTTGCATAGTTTTAACACAAACATTTATTTTTCATATTGCACCAGTACAGTTAATGAGCAACCTGTACTTGTGTGCTTGTTTGTTCTGTCTAAAATGTTTATTTTGAAATAAAGAGGTTAATATAAAAAATATTTTTTGTCCGATTCATCGATTAATCGAAAAAATAATCGTCCGATTCATCGATTTTTAAAATAATCGTTAGTTGCAGCCCTAAAATGAATTGTTCCCTAACACAATGGGGGATATGCACTACTTCCTCACCCCCCCTCTGGACTCAAACCCAAACAACATGGCAACCACGATAACAAAATAACTGAATGATGAATATCTTCTACTGAATTTACAGCACCTGCTTTTTGAACCCTAGATTTACTTTTGATATCAGCGTGGTAGTATAATATATACTGATATTGCCATTATCAATATATATATTGCCATTTGTGACTATATTGCATCGTGACTCTAGTATTGCGATGCGTATCGTATAACACCCTTACCAATAATCACCTTATTCATGTTAGAGAAACTGGAAGTTTGGATCGATTGAAGGAACAAAAGAAACTAAATTATACAAGGTTTATGCAGGAATGAGCATCTCCCTCTCTCTCTCTCATACATATAGAAAACACTGCAAAATCCATCATGTTTACCGTCGACAGGCTGCAGCCATGTTATTTCTGCATATGCTGCCTGAATTCCTCGTTTTATAGCCACTTCTGTTAAAAAGTTGCATTTTCCCCCATTCCCTTTTTCTTTTCTTTATTCATTCTTAGCTTGTTTTCCAAACACACAGCTTTACGATCAACCAGAGCAGTTCTGTTCAAAGTTCAAATACGTGGAACCAGTTCAGTATCTGATATATATGACGAAATTGTTTTTATAAATGCTTTTTATTATTAAATAAAGCATTTTAAATGCCCCAATAATCACATTAAATAAAATGTAAGTGAAATTAATTTACTTAAAAAATTATAATTTATGACTTTCTAATTTTTATTTTTTTTTCTTAAATGTTAATTTTTTTTATTTTTTTTATTAAATTTTTCAATAATAAAAATACAAAAAATAAATAACAAAAATGAAAAATAAATAAAATGAAAAAAATATTAAAATAAATACAAAAATAAAATACAAAAATAAAAGTAAATTTTTTTGACTTTTAATGATTTTAATGACCAGTGGAAACCCTGTTTGAAGTTGTGTGATGATTCATCAGAAGGCTACAGTATCTTTATCCCAGATTATGGCAGCTGTCGGCCAAAGATGGCAGAGAGGGTACGGCTATGTGGGCAGCGCTGCTTTATTCAGCAGCATCAGGCTGTGATGCCGTGACACCAGTGGAAGTGGGGAGGTTTAACCAGTGGGGTTCATCATCTGGGATAAGCAGTGACCAGTACAGGACAGTTCTCCAAGGCAGCTATGATTAGGGTCCCACCCAGAAAGCTGGTTTTTCTTTAACACAAGCTGGGAACGCTGGGAGGCATTCTATCGTTAAACCAGTGAGATTCATTATTGGAATCCCTCCTCAGTAAATATGTGAAAACAGTCTGGTTCTGACCAACAATGAGTGAAACAAAAACATAAAGGGACTTTCAGAAAGAACAAGCTGCTTTTCAGCAGCACCTGAGATATAATTATGATAATGAAAACAAGGCAGAATAGCTGCATTTAGAGGTAGACGGCCACCCAACAGCAAACATGACGTCGTTCCAGTGATTTCTACCTAAATTAAACCTTAGAAAACAACCTGAGATCATTCATTTGATTCCCCTCAGAACGTTTCATATCATTTTCCAAGCAACCCTCCTGGGAAAACCCAGAGAGAGAGAAGGAAAGCTCTGCAGTCAGCTCTCCGCCCTGCTCTGTCTGCAGCATCAGTCCTCCCACGTCTCCACTAACGTTCACAGGACTGCAGTCAGCTGTCCCCGCTCACCTCAGTCCACAGCAGACAACCAGGAAAGTCATGGAGGACGTTTCCAGGAGGTCAGACCATCGTCTCTATGCTACAAATAACATCTGTCGTCACAATAAGCACATTTCTAACTCGGTACCTACAAAAAGGCTCAATAATTGAAGTCATTTCTGATAATAAAAGCTGCACTGAAGAACCGTACTCTTTTTTTTTTTTCTTTTTCTTTCCAGGTTTTCCAACCTTGCATCTGGTTTATAAAATGATGATGAAATATAATATGATATTTCATTAATATCATATTCAATGGCAACTTCAATCATCAGGGTTGGTCGCCATGGTTTCTGACCTTTTCTCATCATTTAAGATCGCTGTTCATTATTGGATGCCTTTTTTATTGTTTTACATTCATAAGAAGTTTTAAGGTGAAAATAAAACTAAACATTGATTATTCTAAGATCCCCAAGAAGAAAACGAGGCATTTGTGCGTAGACATTACTTCACTGAGTTACTGTTATAAAGAAGAGAACTGTTCAAACAAACGGCACCCTCTAAACGGGAATGATTGTCATTAAACCATCTAACCCGGCATTAGGCCTGTAAACAGCTCACTCTGGGGCTGCAGAAACATCTGAATCACATCTGGCAGTGAGATTACAGGAAACATCCACCTCTCTCCACAGTCACAGGCTCAGGTGGGACCCGGTACTGCAGGACAGACCAATCACTGGTCTGCTTCTGACATTTAATAACTAATACTGCTGACTGAGCCGTCCTAACATAATGCATCCTGGTGGCTGTTCGTTTAAAGTAACGCGCTGCTCTGACTAACAGCAGGTTCTGATTTATTTTTTCAGTTCAGGAAACATTGAGGCTACGTCCAAACTGCAGGTCTTTATGCTCTATTCTGATTGTTGTCTGCAGCCGTGTATCAGTTGCTACCATGAAGATGGAGGAAAAAAACACTGGATTAAACCACCTTCCCCAAAATGGCAGCTAGTATCAAAGGTTGAGGTCAAGTCAAAATAAGTTACATGGACAGACTAATTTAACTGAAATTAACTAAGAATAAAGAGAGATCTCTAGCCAGAACTCCTCCAGTGCCATAGTTTTGATTTCACCTTGTTTAACTGTGCATAAAGTCTGCTTTAAAGTATGTTTAACTATCCAATTATTAGTCAAGTAATCACAATAATTAACATACACTATATTGCCAAAAGTATTTGCTCACCTGCCTTGACTCACATATGAGCTTAAGTGACATCCCGTTCCTAATCCATAGGGTTCAATATGACGTCGGTCCACCCTTTGCAGCTAGAACAGCTTCAACTCTTCTGGGAAGGCTGTCCACAAGGTTTAGGAGTGTGTTTATGGGAATTTTTGACCATTCTTCCAGAAGCGCATTTGTGAGGTCGCACACTGATGTTGGACGAGAAGGCCTGGCTCTCAGTCTCCGCTCTAATTCATCCCAAAGGTGTTCTATCGGGTTGAGGTCAGGACTCTGTGCAGGCCAGTCAAGTTCATCCACACCAGACTCTGTCATCCATGTCTTTATGGACCTTGCTTTGTGCACTGGTGCACAGTCATGTTGGAAGAGGAAGGGGCCAGCTCCAAACTGTTCCCACAAAGTTGGGAGCATGGAATTGTCCAAAATGTCTTGGTATGCTGAAGCATTCAGAGTTCCTTTCACTGGAACTAAGGGGCCAAGCCCAGCTCCTGAAAAACAACCCCACACCATAATCCCCCCTCCACCAAACTTTACACTTGGCACAATGCAGTCAGACAAGTACCGTTCTCCTGGCAACCGCCAAACCCAGACCCGTCCATCAGATTGCCAGATGGAGAAGCGCGATTCGTCACTCCAGAGAACGCGTCTCCACTGCTCTAGAGTCCAGTGGCGGCGTGCTTTACACCACCGCATCCGACGCTTTGCATTGCACTTGGTGATGTATGGCTTGGATGCAGCTGCTCGACCATGGAAACCCATTCCATGAAGCTCTCTGCGCACTGTTCTTGAGCTAATCTGAAGGCCACATGAAGTTTGGAGGTCTGTAGTGATTGACTCTGCAGAAAGTTGGCGACCTCTTCGCACTATGCGCGTCAGCATCCGCTGACCCCGCTCCGTCAGTTTACGTGGCCTACCACTTCGTGGCTGAGTTGCTGTCGTTCCCAAACACTTCCATTTTCTTATAATACAGCTGACAGTTGACTGTGGAATATTTAGGAGCGAGGAAATTTCACGACTGGATTTGTTGCACAGGTGGCATCCTATCACAGTTCCACGCTGGAATTCACTGAGCTCCTGAGAGCGACCCATTCTTTCACAAATGTTTGTAAAAACAGTCTGCATGCCTAGGTGCTTGAATTTATACACCTGTGGCCATGGAAGTGATTGGAACACCTGATTCCAATAATTTGGATGGGTGAGCAAATACTTTTGGCAATATAGTGTATTATCAAAATGATGGTCTGATTGGAACAATGTTACATTTTTAATGCTTTATTTCAATCTATCTCCATCCTTCCTCTGTCATTTTATGTGTTATTCATAATAAATAACGGGCCAATATTTCCAGGAGACTAGAGCCTGATTGGTGCATCTCTGGTTCATATACCTGCTGTGATCCATCAGATCTCTGACATCTTTGGGCTGCTAAATGAACCATTCAGATCCTCAGAGTGAAATCAGACAGAAACCAGAAAGGATTTATCAATAGAATCTCCAAGCCGGTTCCGGGTCTACCAGTCTGTCTAATCCAGTCCAATGAGGTGCTTCATTCAATCAACCGTTAACAGAACCAAACAGGAGTCCTGCATTTCCATCAAATCCACACTCCTATCCTCCTTCCTGGAGTGCCTGGCCGTTTCCACAGTAACCGGAGCAGCCCGTACCTTTAGCAGACCTCAGATGGTAGCTGGTTCTGAGAGCTCAGTGCCAGTAGAAATGAAACTGGTTCCTTTCTCAGCAGCAGTGATCAGGTTTCCGCCTCCTGCTGCAGGATGCCATCAGAAACCAGTCCCTGAGGTATCGGACCTATAATCAGCTCCAGAACCGGGCTAGTCAGGGGACACAGGAAGTGGACAGCAGTTTCTAAAAGGCTTGCTGTTAGGGCTGGGCAACATGCCTTTTTTTCCTCCCCAACTCAAACTGATTAACCAAATCTTTTATCTTCCTTAATGTTCATAATAAAAAAAAACAATGACATAAGCCACTTCTAAAAACTAGCTTTGATTTCCATCATCTCCTTCATTTAAAAGGCAACGAAATCAAAGCTGTGAAAAATGCTGCAAAACAATCATGTTTCACGACAAATGATGAAAATATAAACAGTAAATGTCTACAGCTGGTGGGAATCACTTAATCTGCTAGTTTATCAGCAACAAGGAGACGTCTAAGAACAGGAAGTGATGAACTGATGTCACTCTGAGCTATAGAGGGGCAAGGAGTGGATTGGTGGAAAAAGAAAAACCTAAAAATTATCCAAAAATTTTATCTTTATCAACCAAAAAAGAAGATGAATTGTTAAAATCGATTAATTAACCCACCCTGCTAGTTTTCAAACAGTCAAACTCCCGTTAGGTCTGTTTATTTCCCTGCAGAAGGCAGCAGAGTTTAAAAGTTCAAGAACCTTCAGAACACATCTAGAAAAAAAAAGAAAAAAACTTCTTGTTATCAGAAATCCTTTTGTTCCCTAGTTTTGACATATATGAAAACAAAAATTTATAACAAACAACTTTAAAAGATGGCAAAGTAAAGGTTTTAAGACGCTTTTCATAAACTGTGATAAATTCTTCTGGAATCAAGAGGATCCCAGCTAAGAACAAAACGTTCTTCTCAGGAAGAAGCCTCCCTCGATCAGCTCAACAGACAAAGCTGCTCTGCATTCCACCAGCTCTCATTCAACACCTATGAATAGTTTGTTAGACCACAGGTGAGGGAGTGGCTGCGGGTTCAATTCCAGAGCAGGAGAGTTACTGCAGGAGCAGAGAAGAAAAGCTCAGTAAATCTGATTAGCTCGGTCAGCCCGATAGCCTTCATCCCCAAGCAAACAATGCATCTACAATCGAAGGCAGCGTCTCATGGCTTACTTTAACTATCCAGCAGCATCTTCATCCACAACATGGAGCTTTTGCTTTAAACACCAAAGCCACAGTGGGGATCCCAGCAACAAGCCTTTGTTTACCTGAAACATCTGTGTCCACAAACCATCACAATCAAAACTGGCCAGAGACTCAATCATCAGCTGCGTTTGATGTCCTGCAGCGCTGCGTTCACAAACACACGCTGCCTTCAGCATCACCGACTTTAAGCATCTTGGACACAACTTAAATCATTTAAAGAGGGCCTTTTCTTTCACCAATACTGATAAATACATCAGCAACCTCCAGCTGTTGCAGTGACTCTCCTGTAACTTTTAGATCGATCTCTTCTCTAACAGCTGAATCAGAGGAACGGATCTTAATCGGGCCTCTGCAGAACTTAATGACATCCTGAGCGAGTCATTTGTTCGCTTTATGCGTCTAAAAGCTGCAGCCCAGTACATCTATAAAAAAAAATAAAAAATAGAACCATACTTCATCTGAGACCCAAGAAGCCAATCCTATATTCAGCATTAATGGAGGAATTTAGGATGATCAGCATTAGAAAATTTATGTCTCTTAACAGAAATCAGAGCGTCTTTATAACAGGAAAACATGGGAGTGAGGAACTGTTGCAGATCCTAAACTATCAACATGTGAATGATGCGGTAAACACTGTGTTCAATCTGTTTCTTTGCCAGAGATCCATCTGTTCTGATAAAACAGAAAATATATTGATCATTGCTTTGGATGATGAAATAGAGTCATGTTTAAAAAAAAAATCTAATTCTGAAACCATTATATTAATCACTAAAGATTGACTCAAAAATTAAAGATGGCTAAAAAAAAAAAAGCTTTTTTCACTATCCTTACAGCTGCTATTAACTACCACTACTTTTATTTTGCTGTTGAATATTAACACAAAACTAGTATTAATATGTTGCATAAATTTATGGTTTCAGATAGTGTTGCACTGATACCAATACCAGTTGGGTGGGGGCCCCGATCCAGCACTAAAATGGTGGCATCAGTATCGGCGAGTACCAACAAATATAGAGCACTGATACCATTTTGAGAGCTAAAAAGTTTCTTCAACTATTGTCACCCATTCCAGGAAGGCAATAAAAAGTTCTACTGGATTCACTTTGTTTTAGTCTTTTTCCTGCTTCAAAGGTAGAGAGCAGCTTTACAAAGCCATGATGGCAATTATTTACATCCAAGTAGTCTGCAGTTCCTCATATAAACACACACATCAATTCCAAACAGATGGTATCGGCCAATACTGCACAGCCAGGTATTGGGGCCAAACATTAGTTTTTACCAGCAATCTAATTTAAGATCAGAAAGAATAGACTCTTGAAATCTGAATCAACTTCCAGCTCAAGGGTGATATCCGATTAGCACAAATTAAAACTTTACTGAAAGCAACCCAACATCAGCTTTTTATAGCTGACATTTTATCGCCACTGTCATAACTTCAGTTGTGGAAGAAAAAACAGGTTTTGGCACAATGTCGTGAATTTCCGCTGCTCATTATAACATTGATTTGTCAGTTCTTACCATTGATTTTAAAAACAAAACATTTTACCTAAAACAATGAGGGAAAATTGGCACTGCCAGTCCTTTAGCTGTGAGGCAATCAGTGGAAGACATGGACAGACTCTAACCCCAAACAACATGGATACCAGAATAACTAAATGATCAATATCTTCTAATGAACATATACAGCTCTTGCTGTTTTATCTATACATGTAATTTTGATGGGAAACGTATCGTAAAATATAGTGATATTGCAACATTGTGACCAAAGAATCATGACATGTATTGTATTGCACCACCTATACCAATACTCAGCCCAGTCCTAAAGGAAAACTCCTGGGCGATGTTTTGCAGTGCAGCTTCTGCTGGACAAATGCTGGTACTACAGCTAGATCTGATCTGTTTCTGACTAAAATCCGGTTTATTTTTCCAAAAAGTGGAGCCTCATCATCATAAATCTCTCATTTATCAATTTTATCCTGTTTTTATTTTGCGGTTGGTGTTACAAATTCTAACGCATTGAATTTATCTAAGAAACGCTGCAAACAGACAGGCTGCTCATGTAAAGAAATCCCACAATATGTTTCAGTGAAGTCATTTCCTGTTTGGATATTTGTTTGTTTTCCTTGTGTCTCCCTCTGGTCAGAATGACAAAAGGTTTTATTCAAGTGCGTCCGTCTCCACTGACCCTCCTTTTATCGTTTCCTCATCATGACTGAGGAGAAATGCCAGCTGAGAGGTGAATGAAGCCGTTCCCCATGAGCCCGCCTCCATCTTCTGATGAAGCAGCCAGAGTTTCTCTGTGGAAATGAAGAACCCGTGCCCCGCAGGTTGAGCACTGGAACCAGTTTGTCACGAGTTCTTCTTACCTGCAATCGACCCAGACAGGGACGAACTGCAGGCTGAATGTAACAATAACTGAGCTCCATGACGTCAGCACGTTCCTTCTTAACTTCTTCTGGCAGACAAGCTGCAGTTAAAACATGGCTCTAGGCTTCAAATTATTGTTGCATGACTGATTTTTATTCAAACCCCTGAGATGTTTCAGAGATGAGCAGCAGATCTGCCCTCCCTCCAGATGAGACACAGACCTGCAGATCACAACCTGACCAGATCCTTTCAGCCGCTTGGTTGGAGGCTTAAAACCGACTTCTAATGAACGCGATCTGTTTGCGTAGAGCTGGCAGAAGTCAGTCGTCTTATAGAAGCACTTCAGCTTTGCAGAGCAGCGTGGTGCAGAGCCTCCTCAGCATGTGTGACTGAGCCGTTTCCAGAGGATACATGGTGTGTAGCACACGCTGAACGCTGAGTAAACACCGCTGGTGAAACCTCTGGGTTACATTTCCACATGCACCAATATGCATTTGATCAAAACACAGATATAAAGACATCAGATACAATCCACCAGGCCTCCTGTCTGCAGATGATCTCAGAAGATGTTTTCTGATTAAACAAGCTTCACTTTTAACAGACATTTGCATCATTTGTAGAAAGGGAAAAGAATTTGTTTTGCAGAAACATAATCAGAGCTATTATGAGCCTCCACCTCTGTTTCAGTCTCCCACTTTGTAAAAAATCATGTGCAGATCAGTCACTGATTCTGAGCAAATAACCCACATGTACATATTTGACCGAACCTCTTCCTGGACCCGAGAAGAACTCGCACCTCCTCACCACGAGACAAGACTCTGCCTAGTCAGCCATTCAGAATCACGCAGGTTTATCAGCTCAAAGATGTAACATCCTCCAACGAGGGAGAGAAACTCAGCCTGAGCTCAGATTAAAGCAGTGTTCAAATGTTAGGGACAACTCTTGACATTTTGTAAAAAAAAAAAAAAAAACTTTTCACTAACTTATTGATTTAAAGATAATCAAGGGGAAATGTCAGAACTTAATTGGGATGAGAAAAGGAGATAAAGCTATCAAAAACACCAGCAACTAACAAGGAACCAAGAAGAGAAACAGTCAAGATAAAAAGTCCAGATCATCCTGAGAGGATATGATTACCGGAAAACTCTGTGGAGTGTAACGATCCGTCTCGCTAAGTTCAAATCCTGTTTATTCTTCAATTTTCAAAAGAAATTACAGATGTGGAAAAATTACATGAAGGACTTGAAAATGTTGCTATAACAGCCTGTTACAGACCCTAATCCTGGCTGAAAGCGACCCCGTCTGAGAGCTGTAATTGAAAATATAATAATATGAAGAAAACTACCAGAGACCACCTGATATTCAATGCACGTCTGACCCGTTTTACTCTCTTAAAAGCAACATGTAAGCAAAGGCGATGTGGACCTAAAATCAAAACATCTTGTGGCACCATCACAATAATGATATAAGTGAAAATAAAGCACAACTTCATTGCAGTTTTTCTCAGATAACTGTATGGCTGTGAGTACGTGTCCCACAACCATACAGCTCCTGATAGATATACCCATTTAAAATCGGATTCATCAGGTCACCAGTGACATAAGTAGAATTTTTAAACTGCAAACTAAGTGTATTTAATCGCATTTTTGTGAAAGTTCTGAAAATGTAGACATCTTTTTGAGCATTTAAACTTTATTAATCCTAATTTTCTATTTGGAACAGGGGTCTTCATCGTTCTCCAGGCCAAGGACCCCAAACTGTGAGATGGAGCGGCGACCCCCTAATTATATATACTGTATGAAATACTGTTATATCAAACTGGTCCTATAGTCACTCTATTACAGATGGAGTCATGTAATGAAAGTAATTTCTCCCTGGGATTATTAAAGTATTTCTGATTCTGTTTCCTCCTTGATGGGACAGGTGTTGTGAATGAAATGGTGCCCAGCTTGAAAGAGCTCCTGTGTGTCGCTGAATGTGTGCATTGATGACTGAAAGACATCTTCTGTCTCCATTTATCTGTTTACTACAGTGTGTTCAATTCATGTTAATTTGAATTTAAAGACATTTACTGCAGGGGGGAATATAAAAAAAAGTGATCCCCATGCAGTACCTCTATGGACCCCCTAGGGGTCGCGAACCCCCTGTTGAAGACCTCAGATTTAGACCATAAATCCATATTCTATGTATGACAACACATTTATCACAATAACAGTAAAACGATTAAAAAGCTCAACAGTACAATATTTATCTATGAATCGAAAAAATCAAGTTGTTTTCATTAAATCAATATTGTTTTCACAGCTAGAATTGTTCCTTTAATAACTACCTACATTTGAGACAAACATTCAAAGCTATAGGGGATAAATCAAAGTTATAGGGGATAAAAGAGCAGGGTAATTTAATGTGATATTTTTTATACTTCTTTTTATGCTTTTCTACTTCTTATATAGATTATTTGCACTTTGATGGAGATAAACTATCAAAATGTCCTATTTATTTAACCCTGTACCTGTATTCGTGTCCAACCAGCACACATTATCTCATCATTTAAATGTTCCACCTGTTAAGTTAAACTAAATTCATTGCATTAAAAAGCTCTGCCTGTCTAAATGTTATCAGTAAGAAGGGCCTATATAGACTTTCCTAAACCTTGTTTTTAGATATATAGTGGCAGTGGAAGAAAAACAGTTAAACCTATTTTTATTTTCAAGTCCATTCAGATTTAGGGATACATTTTAAGAGAAAGAAACAAAGTAAATAACTTCTAACTAGCTGAGAAAGATCTTTGTTTCCTTTGCCAAGTGGGCTTCAGATAGATTTGCTTCCTCTTTGATTTCCAGTATTTCCAAGCATGAGAGCAATAGATCAGCCCAGGCGTCCAGAGAACAGCCTCTATCTTTAGGTTTAGCTCAGGATTTCACTGTTTTCCAGGCTAACCAGGATCCTGAAAAAGCGCCAGAGGGCCGAAGAGCTCCTTTCAGGGTCTGCTTGCTTTATGTCCAGTCTCCCTAACCGGGTTCAGGCATTTTAAATAAACAACAAACACACACAGCATATATTCAACGAAGCAGAGCGTTAGTTTTATGCTTTAGTTGCTTCTGGTCGAAGTTCGACACAGCTACGCAACACTGGTGCTAAGTCTCATTAGCTTCATATTAGCCTGTTAGCTCGACAGCATTAGCCGCTGGGGTGGACGAGCTTTTAGACACGGAACACCGCGGATTCCTAAAGGTTACCCACCCAGCTGAGCATCATGTTACTCTGGTATCTTTATAGATAACCGGTGTGTCCTGTGGGGTAGAGGCAGTGGCCGGAGCTGGCAGAGTACCTGGTGTAAAATGGCAGCCTTAACGTCGATAATGAGTCAGGAAAACACTCGGCTAACCGTGTAGCACTAGCCAGCTAGCTTTTAGCTAAAGCCATCAGAGATTAACGCCAATAAATACCAATCAGGGCTTTAAAACACATTCTTACCATTTTAGGATCGTCGCTATGGCTCGTTAGTCGCTGTTGGGATCGTTTCCAGGCCTACAGAGTCGTTGTTCCCCCCTGTGTTCCTGTGCTCACAGTGAGCCCGTTCACCGCCGCTGCTCCGCTTCGCACAAAGATCAGCAATGTACCAGACGCCTTCACGGGCCTCCGGAATTACCACTTATCACCACTAAGAAGCGTCTAAATAAAATACCAAATAACTAAATAAATCCATATTTAACGTCCCCGAGGAACGAAGAATTGATCCAACTACCAAACTTATATAAATAAATGCCTGACCCAAAAGTCTTTAAGATATTTAAAATAGTAGTTAATCCATGTGCATGTGAATCTACATCATATGACTCTGAAATATACATCACATATAGTAATGATAAATATACATTTAATTTAATATATAAAAGCAATTGATCTGGAAAAAAATCCCTCTTTTCACTTAACATATTAAACCTAGAGAGTTCACTTACATTTGTAATCTAAAGATGATATTTATCACACTGAAAATGAAATTCATTACTTTTATGCCTTTAAGTAGATCAGTTAAAGATGATGTAAAAAGTCCTTTTACTAAATATATCTAGTTATTTTTGAAAAAGGGCAGGGTAAATGGATAAATAAAACAGGAGCAGCCATCTGTATTTTTCATCGCAATGAAATTTCCAAGCTGACCGACATACTCTGAACGCCCCTTCTGCTCTTCAGAGGGCGGATGGTAAAAACTACAAACTTGGCTGCACGTTTGTTTCTGTTTGGAGGTTCCAGTGTCTCTTGCGCATGCGCAGTTTTGCAGTTTCGGTCTCATGACGTGACGAATTGTTCACATGGGAGGCAGCAGCACGACTCTGACATTTAGCGCAGTTTGCTTTTAACTGTTGCGTTTAAGTAAGATGTAAACTTCTCAAATGGAAAAGCAAAATAATATAAAAGTTCAATAACAACAAATAAATCACAGATTCGTGGTCTGTTACAATGGCTGTAGGATTGTTTTAAGAATAAAGTTCAAAAGATCACAGTAGGGTTTTTTTAAAGATGATTTTTTTTAAGTTTCTAAAAGTCCATTTAATAAAAAAGTTGCGTCATAATCATCATCATCATCTTCAGTCTCCATCCATACGCCTGCTCTTCAAGCAAAGCGCGACCTCTGCTGGTGAAGGACAGAACAACAGAAACACTACCTTCTAACAGCAGTATCTGTTCATCTGCTGTTTATTTCTGTAAGAAAACAAGTTTTTTCTCCTTATATATTACTGTAAAATTATATTCCACATTTTTATTTATTTAAATTTTATTTAACCAGGAAAAAATCCAATTGAGATTAAAAATCTCTTTTTCAAGGGAGTCCTGGTCAAGAGGCAGCAACGTAATATAATAAACAGAGATTCATTAAATTAAATGACAGGTACATAAAAAAACATATCAAGTAAAATAATTACAGCTGCTTCAAATTATTTCACTTTCAGCATTTAAAGATAAAAACTCAGTCAACTTCCAGTTTCTTTGTAAAACATTCCAGGCACTGGGAGCTGCGTAGCTAAAGGGTTTCTTCCCTATTTTTGTACGGGCAAAAGGAACAGAGAGCAACAGCTGATGGTTGGATCTCAGAGCATAAGAAGCCATGCTTTCCTGTGTAAATAAGGTACAAATGTAAGAGGGCAGTAATCCAAGAAGGACCTTGTACATACAAAGTTTACCAATGACACTGCCTTGTCATAGAGAGGGAAGGCCATCCCACCTGAGAGCAAAGGTCACAGTGATTTCATGGCTCTACAGTTTGTTATGAACCTTAATGAAGCATGGGAAACGGAGTTCAACATTTGAAGACATGAAGAAGTAGCATTCTTATAAAAAGGTCACCGTAATCTAAGACCGATAAAAAAGTGGCAGAGACAAGGTGCTTTTTTACTCCTAAAGAAAAACATGTCATATTATGAAATAAGAAGCCCAGTTTAACACTTAATTTCTTCAAAAGTTTATTAATAAAAGGTCTGAAGGTGACAGGGTCATCAATTACATTTCCAAGGTATTTATATTCATGTACCGCCTGAATTACATTCCTCTCTACAGTGGACACTACTGGCAGGGTTTGAGGTACCTTCCTATGATTTGAAAACAACATAAACTTTGTTTTGTCAAGATCTTACCAAACAAGGCAACAGTGCCTCTGAAGGCACTGTTGCCTTGGAGAAAGAAGGTGTTTTGGTTTAAATCCCAGTGGAACTGTTTCTGTAGGAGTCTTCTGTGTGCTTTCTCTCATCCAGGGAGCTACAGACATGCAACAGCCCTTCCAGGACTCTAAGAATAAGCAGGCCTGGACATCTTTCATGCAATTTTATTTTTTATAATTTCGTCATTAACACTCCTCCACAGCTGCCTTCAAAGCAGCTTTGTTTTCTGTTTTGATCAATTAAACTCTTATTTAATCTCAGATTAGCTTTATTGCCTCTATTTATCATCAATGTATATACAAACACAAAAAGAGAAACACAATTATACAAAATATGTTCTATTCAACCAGTGGAAAGTTAAATACACCAGTTACTGCATGTTGATACTGATAAGATGCACAATTGATGAATGTTGTTTTAGTCAAAGGTTTACATACACCATCATCAGCTTTACCCTTTTATTTGATCTGATCCTGCAAACTGAGCCTTCAATTGTAATTGATAAGCTGAATACAAAGAATAAAATATATAATCTGTGTAAAATAAGACTGGATAAGGTTAGCGTACCAATTGAACTCTTTTATTGAAGTAAAAGTAAAAAAGTCGGGTTCTACATTACATTAAGTACAAACGTAACAAAGTTTGTCCTCAAATTATAGAAGAAAAATAATTTAACAACTGTATTCTTGCAAAAAAAAAAAAAAAAGGTCCGCTCACCATGTTGGTGGAGAGAACAATAAAATCTTATGCTGACTTGGTCTAATTCTGTTCTAAACTCATATTTCAGTCAGTTTAATAGAGACTGGACCGAACATGAATCCGGCATAAATGGCAAAATTTGTTTAAAGCTCTGGTATTTACAACATTAAAGTTGTAAATTGAATTAAAATTGAAATAGAATGTAAATGTATGAACTAATAGAGTATGAATAAATAGATTAGATCATCTCCAATGTTTCCCAAACTCCTGTCTTCACCCATATCAGAGTGTTACTATAAAATGGAGCCTAGGTGGAAGTTCAGCTGAATAAACTGATTACTCGCCTTCATTCGCCAAAGACACAGCCAAACAGCTTTGAACCAAGCCTCCACAAAAGCCAATCAGCATCCAAAGTTCATCTTAAAAGGCCTCTGATCCACAACTCGTCTGCTACCTAGTGGGCAGGCAGCGGTTGCTCTATGTCTGACTTCAATTCAGATCAACCCACCTCCACCATCGTAGCTAAAGCTTCATCAGAGTGTCATTCCTTCCAGACTGCGTTCCATGTCTCTTCTCAACCGGTCCGACAGAAAACCGCCATGTTGAGCCTGGTTCTGCCAGAGGTTTCTTCCCATTGGGGAGTTTTTCCTCTCCACTGTCGCTTCATGCTTGCTCATCATGGACAGGTTCTCTCAACCTTTGTTGTCCAACTGGACTTCCATCTTCCAGGTCCCGAGTGAAGCTCTAGTATCAGCTCACGCAGTCCACTGGATCTCCCCATAAAGCTCAGCAGACCGTCTCTCTAACCAGCAGTCTACAGACTGACCAACTTCATCTATCTCCACTCCACCACCAGTTTCAGGCCTGGGGGGGAAACAGCCCTTTTCTTTGCTCCTGTTCATGCATATCAAACAAAATTCAGCGCTATGTATCCTGCCGAGGTCTGAGCAACAAGACCAAGTAATTGTATCAATAAATTTCTCCTATTTGTCGTTTCTCTCCTTGTGCGTTTTTCTGATTGAACTTATCAGGCTCCAGTCGGACAGATGATCCTCCTGATTTCCCCTGTTTATTGCAACATGTTGTTATCCGTATATTAAGAAGTAACGAGCCAGTTTGGAGAAAATAAAGAACAGAAATACTGATAATTGTGTCAAATGTAGTCAGTAAAAGTAAAAAGTCCTTAGAAAAATAAATACTAAAGTGTGAACACTGTTATATAAGAGTAGTAACTAAGTACTTAAACTTGGTTACTTGACACCTGTGGCTTTCAGGACTATGCAGAGGTCCCATCTGATCTTTGGTTAAATTTTCATCAGCAGGTAGCAGAGAAATCCCATGTTGCAGCTTCTGGCATCATTATAACGGAATAATTAAGCCTCCTCCTTGCTGAACTGCTAGTTCATTTAAATCTCCTGGATATTTGGAGCAGATTCTATTTTTTCAGGAAACAGTCCACAGATTTGCAAGCAGTCGGATCCATTCCAGATTTTTTAGGTTACACTTTAGAAACTCCTCAAGTCAGAATGCAAAACTACGTCCAAGTCTCAACTTCTTGAATTACCTAGAAGGAAACAGGACCAAACACTGTCCACAATGCGGACAGGAACCAAAGAAACAGCTGTTATGGACCATCTAACTGCCTTTTATAATTCAGTGATAACAATTCCTTTCCTAACCTAAGAGCGGGGCACGGTGGTGGAAGCATAATGCTAAGGGATGTTTCGCTGTCATTGCATAAAGTGGATAAAAAATAAAGGAGGAAAGTCGACCGATCTAAATAACCTCTCATTTCTGCCAATAACGTTGGTTCAGTTTACAGCCAGAATGATGCAGAAAACATTCAACTAAATGTTAGTGGAGCTGTTTGGATATAGATGAGTCTGTCCTGATTTGGAGCATGTAAGAGAGAATCCATAATATGAATACATTTCTGTTCAGTTCTTGTTAAAAAAATCCCTGAAGCAGTTTGACTTTGGATAATTAACCCAGGAAATAGAGAAACGACCTGATAAATAGCTTCAAGATAAAAAGTTATTTTGATATTCAAGTGTTTGATGAGTGGATGGAAACCTTGGACCAGAACCGTGGGTTATATGTCTATAGCTGTGTTTAGCAAAAGTTTAGCAGCCAGTTGAGACAAAAAGAAGACGAGCCGCTCGGTCACCTCATCAGGACCGACGTTTCCTCTATCATCTGCTTCTTCATCTGGAAAAACATGGAGGACAGGAACAGGAAGTAAATATCTCCAGGACAAGTTCAGTGAGATATTCTGTCAAAAAATATCATCGCTTATGTAAACATACAAAACTAAATCCAAAAAAAGCATAATTTAATTAAAGCAAGACTAAATGTACAGAAAAAGATCTAACAAGCAATTTAAAGGATTTTACAGAAATAAACACTAAATAAATAAAGGTTAGGGAGTTTTTTTTATTTATTCTGTCATCGAAAATGTAAACTTACTAATTTGATAGTTCAGGTGCTTAATTTAGACAATTTTGTTGACTAATCTTTTTTTTTATTAATTCTGTTGCTCTATTTAACACTAATCTATTTTAATCAAGTTTGCATGACAAAGTAAATTCAACTGAACTTAATTCAATTCAGTTTATTTCTATAGCACCAATTCACAACACATGTCATCTCAAAGCTCTTTACAGTTCACAAGATCATCCAGTCAAATTGATTCAAAGTTTTCTATCTAAGGAAAACCAGTTGATTGCATAGACTCATTAACCAAAAGGCAATCTCTCACACTAAGCATGCTTGTAGCGACAGTGGAGAGAAAAAACTCCCTTTTAACAGGAAGAAACCTCCAGCAGAACCAGGCTCAGTGTGAGCGGCCATCTGCTGAGGCCCACTGGGGTTCAAGGAGACAGAAGCAGAAAAACGTAAGAGATTAATATAATGAATGTCTAAAAATGGTGGAAATAAATAAATAAATAAAAAGCTTCAACAATGCATTAAAAATAGTAAAGAAATATCTAGTGCTGTTGTCAGAACTATAAGATGATTCTGAATTTGCAAAGCTTGAAAAGATGAAAACCAAAACAAATGTTCGATAAAATAAATGTGTTTCATCTTAGGTTGTTGTTATGAATAATTAAATTATTTAAAATGTAAGTCAAATGAAAAGTTTTCTTTTTAATTAGAAATCAGATAAAAGGTCTAAATGAGAGGCTCTGGGGTCTGTTGTGTATCAGCACACCACGTGTAGCCTAGATTTTAGACCACACACCCCTCCTCCCTCCCACCCAGGATGCTGCAGGTGTTGGTTCTTAGACCTGTTTCTGTTTCCTCCTTGCTTGCATCATTTCCTGCTGCTGCTTCAGCCGTACTTCCTCCAGACTCATGCAGCCGCCTGTAAACGCAGCACAAACAGTCAGAGGTGAGGCCGTAAACGCCACACCTACGAGGCGTTTAGACGTCTCACCGACGGTGCTGGGGTCGATGGACACGTAGGACACAGCTCTGCTCAGACGCAGCTCCTCCAAAGCAGCCAGCTCCGCCTCTGCCTCTGCTCAGCCAATCAGACGGACAGCATCACTCAAACTGTAATTTACATCCAGCTGCTCCTAATTAAGGCAAGGCTGATTGAACAAACATGTGATCTCACTTTTCTGGATCTCTTTTCGTTTCTTTGGGTCCGGAGGGATGACGGTGAAAGCTTTGTGACTGAAACAGGAAAAGAGGCTTGTTATTTCATTTAAAGTTCCTGGATCAGATCGTTCAGAAAGCTACAAATAGTCCAGATCTATGAGAAAAAAACAATTTTCTATGTAAATACAAAGCAAATCAAATGAATCGAGCTAGATTTGCACTGTAGAATGAGGTCAAATTTGTCCACATGCTCACATTAAATGGAAGATTTGAATATTTTCTTATATCTTTTTTCTAAATGGTTTCCTCTACTGATAATATTCAAATCATAACTAATAATGTTGGAACAATCATGTTCTGTGTGGAAAGCTTAAAAGCAAAGTGTTATTATTAAGAGGCGATACGGCCCTTAGCTCGGGGTGGCATGACTCAGAGGGCCCCAGTCGGCCTCGCCAGATGGCCGCTCACCCTGAGCCCGGTTCTGCTGAAGGTTTCTTCCTTTTAAAATGGAGTTTTTCCTCTCTACTGTCACTACATGCATGCTTGGTGTGAGGGATTGCTGAAGAGTCAACGACAAAATGCACGCAAAAATAATCACAGCAAGCTCACCCAGGAGGAGCATCTCTTTCTCATGTAAACAAAACATAAATATCTATAAACATTACATATGGGTCAAGTGATTGAAACAGGCTCTAGTTAAAAAAAAAACACATATTTCATGACAGCAGAACTATAATATGGAGTAAAACCTCAACCAGTAGGCTAATAGTTGTGTATTTTGTGAAATAATTACCAAATGTATCAGTTCTGTAGTAGTTCTGCCCAGAATGGAACTATGGGACGCCCTACTAACCTAAGCTGCTGTTCTTCTGGTGGCGCAACTCTCCTATCTCTATTGCTCTGGTTGTGAGCAGCAAAGATGGATCTCTATTGGTCTGCTTGGACTTTAGCAACAACATTGTTATTGGTCAAAGTATGCATCATTATTGGGCATAAAATGAAATGAAATACGCAATATGAAAAGAGTACCATTCATAAAACTCAACAAGGAAAAAAATAGCATTTGAAAACAATCTGTAAAAAAGAAAAAAAAAAAAAAAGAATATTGAGAAAAAAATATATAAAAAAAATAGAATCTCAAAAAAATTTAAAAGTATTTCTGGTTTTTAATTGACAACGTTTGTGAACTGTTTTTTTTCTAATTTGTATTTACAAAACATGTTTTTTGTTTGCAACAATAATGGAACAAAATTCACTTCATATTTTCATGGCACGTAAAAATGTAAAAACTACAATATAGACATAAACATCTGAAAAATGAAATTAAAATATATATTTTTTTTAAAATCTGCTTTTTTCCCTCATCTCAGACAGACAAACTCAGATATCTATTGCTATTGACTAGCTTCATCCTCGTGTTTCCATTGTGTAATAATGTGAATTAGAATCTCTCCAGAATCAGTACAGCAGTTTACATTTCTGTTCCTATCCGCGGTACAGTTCCCATGGTTCAAACCATGACAGGGGAAGGAAGAGGAGCTCGGTGCTACAGTGGGACCAATTCAGATGCAGCCCTTTATTGCATACGGAGGAGGGACGCATCCAAACGTTGCAGGATACCAGTCCTGAAGGACATGTGCTAAAGCAGCAACAATTATAGAAAATCTGGTGACTGGTGAGATGTCCAGACGACAGTCATTGACATTATTCACATGGAGGGGAGGCCAGAAAAGATCATGTCTAAATTAAAGGCTCTAAACAGTGTCCTAGACGCAAGAATAATAATAGAGATTTAAGTGGAAGAAAAAGGTGAATCATGAACAAGAATACATGCAAAATACACTTAAGAAGCAGATGGAGCTTTAGAGGGAGCTGGAATCAGCATAACAAATGAATCCAACACATAAGATCCAACTGTCTCATCTGGGGGGAGGAGAACCAGACTGTTGCTGAATGGTCAAAGGGCCAATAAAAATAAAGTTTACATTTCATTTAGAAATGAAGTCTAGAGGAAGAGTGGAGAGACAGAGGATCCACTGTGGTTGAACTTTCCTGTCAGTGATGGTTTGGTGCCATGTCAAGTTCTGGTTCTGGTCCACAAGGTTTCTAAAGTGGTAGGAGTTACTAGTAGTTCCTAGAATTTCTAAAAGTCTTTTAGTTATCAGCTCCTCTCCTGTGGAACCAACTACCAGTTTTAGTCCATGAGGCAGACACCCTGTCTACTTTTAAGGCTAGGCTTAAAACTTTCCTTTTTGATAAAGCTTATAGTTAGAGTGGCTCAGGTTATCCTGAGCTATCTCTATAGTTATGCTGCTATAGGCTTAGACTGCTGGAGGACATAGGGACCCCCATTTCATCATTCTGCTTCATTCTATCTCTCTATTCTATTCTCCCTCTCTGCAGAATCTGTTAGTTCAATCTCTAATGTTCTGCTCTCTCTGCTTTTTCTCATAGTAGCTTCATCTGGTCTGTTCCTGTTTGGCTGTGACTCCATCCTGGAGAGAAATATCAGCTGTGCTGCTGCCATCAACACCTTTGTTTGCCCATTGTCTGCTGGAGATAGGCACCAGCACCCCTCACGACCCCACTAGGGACAAGCGTGTCAGATAATGGATGGATGGATGGACATCGGCCTGTTTTTCAGTGTAGTCCTGTTTCTCTGACTGTGACTGGCTGGATGTGCTCTCTTTCATCCTCCTACGTGGGAGCTGGCTCAGAACTTGTCTACCTGGCTGTGTGTTTTTTGGACAGGGCCGCTTGTGGAGTTTGTTGACAGTTCCTGGAAGGGGCCGCCTTTTACAGTTGCCTTTAGTATCTCTGCTTCTGCCTCCTTGAACCTCAGTCAGCCTCAGCAGATGGCCGCTCACACTGAGCCTGGTTCTGGTGGAGGTTTCTTCTTGTTAAAAGTGAGGGATTACATCCGAGTCAATGATTCAATGCAATCAACTGGTTTTCCTTAAATAGAAAACTTTGAATCAATCTGACTGGATGATCTGGTGAACTGTAAAGTGCCTTGAGATGACATGTGTTGTGAATTCGCACTATATAAATGAACTAAATTGAATTGAAATCCACAGTTAGTACAGAAATCTACCAGGACACTCAATAACTTCATACTCCCCTCTGCTCACAGGCTTACTAGAACTGTGATTTCATTTTTCATCTGAACCTGGGACCAGCCCACACTGCCAAAGGTACAATAAGCTGGTCCACTGAGCCCGGTTCCCTGTTTCTGCCTGGACAGCAGACTTATCTGAACAAAACCTCATAGAGAAACTATGGAGGAGGGTGCAGGAGGGAAGACGAGAAACACCAGAACCGCTGATGATCTGAAGGTCGCTATCAAAGCTTCTACTGGACCTCATCAGAACCTCATCAGAACTTAGGCTGATCTCCATGTCGCGCTGCATTAATGTAGTAATTCAGGCAGAAGGAGCTTAAATGGAAAATATTTGTATACATATAGTTTTATGTTAATAGAGCTGTAAGGTGGTTCTCTATCAGAAATTGACATGTTTTAGAGTCTGTGCAATGTTGGTCTACGGTGAGTATTTATTGCATTCATTAACCGAATTAGGTGGGGATTATTTCAATAATTGATTAATCAAAGTTAATCTGAATCATCATTCCAGTCACAATTGAATTCAGAGTAATGAACAAACTGTTCAGAAGTTTGGCTAAGTTATTGAACTTTATTGGTGTTCTAGTTTTCCTAGACACTGAACTTTGTTTTTTCTTAATCTTTAGGCAATACCTATAGAGCGTCCTTTATGCAGAACCTCTATTTAGGCTTCTTCAGATTCTCTGCTTCCATGTTGGAACAAAGCAGTTACACTCATCTTAAAATCATTACTTTACATCTGCAGGAACGGTTTCATTTATAATATAGTAAGATGCATCTAGGATCATCTCATCTTTCTGCAGAGCATATAGAGACATTTCTGTACAATCGGTTGTGCAATTAGTGGACGTCTTTTGGCTGCAGTAGATCCGCCATAGGTCAGTTCTGTCAGTGGGAGGTAAAACTTCTGGGGATTAACCTGCTGTAGCAGATGGCTACAGACAGCAAAACCGAGCAGGATATTTTAGGACTGCTGCAGCCTTTCACAGCAGGATGCATGGAAATGTTCCCATATCCAAACACAGGTGGCAATTGTTGATTAGTGTTTTAAATTTTTAACTAAGGGTTTTAAATCATACTTAGCCTATGATATAAAAGAACAAACTTTTTTTTTTTTTTTTTTGCAAAAACAAACATTCAAAGATCAAAAGCAAAGAGGAAGTCTTATAAATATTTCTGTTGATTGAACATTTGCATGTGATAAAAAAAAAAAAAACACAAAATCATCAGAGGAGGGAAGTAAAATTTCTGAGTATTTAAGGCCTAAATTCTGACTCTAAACAAGGCTTTGACTAATTAAACACATGCATCTAACTCCAAAGGCACACCAAAAGAAAAATTGAGTGTATCAATCCATTAAATATTAACTTTTTTTTGTCATGTTTTATTTATTGAAAAAGCAACAATGCCCCACATCGATCTTGATTTATTTTATGCCTTTCATTCGATTTAATAAAAAAAATAATAAAATCATTAGCAGAGCTGTAGGGAACTGTTTGTTTTTTGTTTGTTTGTTTTTTGTTTTTTTGCGTTAAAAGTAATAGTTGTATCCAAAAATCATAATAACCATGTTTTAGAGCAGAATCCTAATTTCTGCAAGCAGCACAGTAACTTCCATCAGAAAGAAACACATAAACCTTAAAACAGTGATTATAAGTAAAACATTTTTAAACTAAGAGTATTAACCTTTAATTTAAGTAGGTAAATAAGATAATATGCATTTGAAAACAGACAATGCAGTTGTTTTTTCTTATTTTAGATTTAGATTGTCTTGTTCATTGGCAAAGTGTCTCACTTCCCTCTTCAACTCAAGACAAAAGGCACTTATTTTAAGAAAAAAATGACTTATTTTATTTTATTTTATTTATTTTTTTGCAGTGTGCTCACACTGACTCAGCTGTTCTCACCTCTGGATCAGTTTCTTCCCCTCAGACCTGGAGCACCGCAGCTCCTTCACAGCCGGACCCCCGGTGGGCCCCCGGCTGTGGAGGGTCGGGTTGGCATCAGCCTGCCTCACAGAGCTGGAGGCCCTCCTGCGCCCCGGCTCTGTTCCGGTGCTTCTTTCCGCGGGTTTGGCTCCCGATGGTTTGGGGGCTAAGGATGCGGACCTGACTCTCTTCTCGCAGGTCAGTTTGCACTCCTGGCCCCCTGTGTTTGATACTGTGGGGCCCCTCTGGCTCTTGTCCCGCTGCTGCGGGCCCCTGGAGCAGCTTGACGCGCGGGTTTTACGCACGGAGGGCGCTTGAAGCTGACCGCCTGCCCGGCTGCAGGCTGCTGTCGGCCTCACAGGTTTGTTCTTCTTCGACACCTCCGCTGGTTTGGGCTTCAGGATCATCGTTGAAGGCATTTTTAATTAAATACAATCTGTTTGGATCCAAATCTGATTTGACTCGGAAGAAGCTTCATTTTCATGCTGCCACCTTAAGAAAAAAAAAATCTTTAAACAAAACAACAAAAATAAACACATAAATCTTTCTACTTTGTTTAACCTCTTGATCCTGTTGCTATGGAGCTGGCTCCCTGGCAACCCCACGGTCAAGTCCAACAGACAGGACAGGAAACAAACTTCACAGACCTTCACAATAAAAGCCTTCCCTTTCCTGCAAAACCTCGATTTTTAAAGAAACTTGAAAACATCTCGGATCAAATTGAAGTTTAGATAAAATACATCAACACTTTTATCTCAAATATTAAAACCTAAAAATGTAAACAGTAGAAACAACATAGGATGTGAGGAAAGTATTGCTTTTCACATAAATGTTGTTTATAGGCCTGTCTAGCTATATGCTTATATAAATACATAGAATAGAATAAAATAGAATAGAATATTAGGCATTAGGTAGAATAGCCCAAAGTACACTTTAGTAAGTGAGTAGCACTATGTAAATGTTTTGTTTACTTAAGTTAAAATAATAAGTAGCCATCCAAGAAACTACTTACATAAGATTAAAAAATATATATTTTATAAGACTACTCAAATACTCTGAAATTAATATTTTAAAGTAATCTACTTAGACATTAGAAATATAGTAATAAAGCTCTTAAAGACTAGAATATAAAAATATTCTAAATATAAGATTATTACAAAATCAAAAATTGAGACAGAATATGTTTTTCTTTGTTTTTTAATCATAAAACTTATGAAAACAAACATTAATAAATGCCAAAAGTATTTAGTCTTCTGCTACTCTTCATCTGTCTGGTCAAATTTGTTGGCAGAGCCACACTTCCAGCTTCCAATATCATTGGAAGCCGGCTTCCTCCCACTGTCCAAAAACATGAATGGAAGGTTTATTGGCTTCTGTCATTTGTTTGTGTATACATGCTTGTATCTCTCTGTGTTGTCCTGCTTCAGACTGGAGACCTGTCCAAGGCGTATGCCCCATAGACTGCAGGCCCAACCGTGACCCTGATGAAATAAGCGAGAGAAGATATACAGGACAAATCTATGAGATTCTTTTTTATTTGCTTATCTTGTGCCTTTATCGAGGTCCTTTACTGCAGATTGTTGTTTTTTGTGCATAAAGTACATGTAGTTTAATTAATGACTTTGTGTAAATCTGAGCAATGAGCTGTATTCTACAAAAACAGCTACTGCTTTTATTTTGAAAAACAACTCACCTCGTTTTCTTTTAGCTTGACTGACTGCGCAGGCGCAGATTAGATGACGCAGCAGTCTCTGCAGGTGGTGTTGGCTCACCTGTTGGTTCCTAAACGGAGGATGATCGGATTACTGACCCGCGCGCCACCCTGCACGTGTCACATGACCGCGCACGAGGATCTATTATACAGACGCTGGGCTCTTTTTTTCTCCATTGCTCTGTTATTTATTATATTAACTATTTACTAGTTATTGATTTATGATATTGTTTTATTAGTTATTGATTTATTATATTGTTTTATAAGTTATTTGTTTTATTAGTTATTTATTAGAAGCAGCCAAATTCTCCAGAGTTTCTCTTAAAACTGTCACTCATTTTAAAACCAGGAGTCAATCTTAAAACTTATACAATAACAAGGTTTTGCTTTTTATTAAACATAATGATGCTGCTTCTCTCACACTGAGATATCATGAAATACAGATATTAAAGATGATTTTAATACAATTAATTTTAAGGTTATTTAGCTCTTTTTCTGGAGGATGGGATTACTCACATGCTTTGGTATCATCTGGAGCTGGAATCCTAATTTCTATCTAATCTCTTGTTATTAAAATTGCAAACTAACAGAATAGAATGGTATGGAATAGAAAATCCCTTTATTGTCCCACATTGGGTAAATTCAGGTGTTACAGCAGCAAAAAGATTATAGAAAATGATAGAAAGTGTAGATACATGGAAGGGGAATATGAAAAGGGAAGGACTAGACCAAAAAAGCAAATGTCCTCTACTGTAGGAGCAGTTTAGAGGACAAAAAGATATTTTCAGCACATATACAATAAACTACCATGTAATTACGCTAAAATCAACTAAATACATTTAAGTTCAGTCACAGATGAAGTACAACGCATTCAGCTCAGTTTACGTCCAGCTGGTTGAATCAAGTGGTTAACTTGGTATAAATTCTTCCATCTCAACATCCATCCGGACTGGTGCAGAGATAACAGCCTGATCCTGAACGTGGAGAAGATGAAGGAGATCATCTTGGACTTCAGGAAGAACCGTCCTAACCACGCTACACTGGTCATCAACAGGTCAGCTGTAGAGGTGGTCAGCAGCACCAAATTCCTGGGGGAGCACATCACACACACCCTCACCTGGACTGGAAACACCACCTCACTGGTCAAATAGGGCGCAGAAGCGCTTGGACTTCCTGCAGAGGATGAGGAGAGCCCACCTGCCCCCACTCATCCTCACCACCTTCTCCAGAAGCACCATAGAGAGCGTTCTGAGCAGCTGTCTCACTGTGTGGTGTGGAGGCTGCAGCGCCTCAGACTGGAGGAAGGTGAGAACAGCAGAGAAGATCATGGGGGCTCCTTTTCCCTCCATTAAAGACATTTCATCCCAGCGCTGCATGTCTCGAGGCCGTAATATCATAAATGACCCCTCACACCCCACCATGGACTGTTCTTCCTGCTGCCCTCTGGGAAGAGGCTTCGCAGCATGGGATGCAGGTCCAGCAGATTCTACATCAGCTTCTTTCCTCACTGCCATCAGACTGCTGAATGTTGTATAAAAGGGTGTTTTAAAAAAAAACAAAAAACGCTGAATGTTGGAAACTATAAATCATCGCTCAGTCTTATGTTTACATTTTATCACTGCTGCACTTTAAAAATGGAAATCTCTTGAGAGCTGTACGGAACAAAATTTCGTTTTGTATACACTCTGTGTGTACAACATGACAATAAAGTTTTTCTAAATCTAAGTCATCTGGTAACAGTGGAAAGTATGAACTCGCCTTTAGGGACAGAAGGTAACGGATGAAAGAGTTTGCCCTGCAGCCAGAGGGTTGTCGGTTCAAGCCCCGGCTTTGGCTTTCAGTGTCATTGTATCTTTGACACTACACATGCATTGGCTGCTGATGGTGGTCAGAGGGACTTATGGCGCCAGTGTACGGCAGAGCCGCTTCTGTCAGTGAGCAGTGACTGCAATTTAATTTGCCACCATCAGTGTGTAAGTGAATGGGTGAAAGACTGAATGTAGTGTAAAGCGCTTCAGTCATCTTTAAATGTTGGAAAATGTAGGAGTAACTCATTCTCTTTTGATTTTCACTCATACATGCTACGAAGAAGGAATTAACAAGTTTTAAAGAGCAGAATGCAGCACAGACTGTCCAGTGAGCCAACATTATTATAACATGTTCAGGTTGGTTTGGATCGAGTGTCTCTCCTCACAGTTCTCTACAGGGGATGACTGGAATGTGTGACCTTGCAGTTCCAGCTCATCAGGACCAATCAGAAGGAGATGAAAGAGGAGCAGACTCCATGAGGAAGATCCAGATCGTTAGCTCTCTAAGTGTAAAAATCAGGCTCACTTTCTCTGCCTTTTTATGATCCAGTCCAAGTTTGTTCTCTAGCTCACACATATCACTGCTCACATCATTGGAGAAATCCTCGTATGATCCTTTCCATCAATCTGTTAAAACCCTTAACAGGAATATGGTCATGCACATGGTCCAGAACTTCAAGTGTCACCTGAATTTCAGTAAATTAAGTGAACAGTGGATAATCTTTATATCATGGCATTCTTTTTATCATGGTCCTTTCTATGAATGTATAAATGTTGTTGGGTTAAGAAGGATCTGTAACCGGATTAATTGGCTGGTATACATTTATTTATTTATTTATTCAAATTCCTAAACACAAACCACCTTAAGATGAATCCATCTAAAAGAAAAAAAGACAAATAAAACATGATGAAACAGACAGATATAAGAACATTATGTGCGATTTTGTTTGATAAATAATCAATTATTATTTGAAATTATTATTTGGGGAAAGTTTTTGGATTTTATCTTATTCTTTTCCAGAGCTCCCTTCATCATCACAAATTTAATGAAACCTACAGCTGATTAATGGATTAGTCTGATGTGTAAATTTAGATAAAATCATGACCTAATTAATACATCTGATTTCCTAAGGAACATGTTGTTGTTTAGTTGTAATAACTCAGTGTAACTGATTTCTAAGCAGCTCATTCCAGCACTGGTTCTCCGCTTGGTGCTGATGCGCATGCGCCACCTGTGCAGCCATGCTCCGTGCTACAGTTCACCTGTAGTTCCAGCTCTGATCCAGCAGGCTCGGCTGCAGCTGTGTGCAGCCGTTCCGTTCCGGTCCTCCTGAGCTCTGTGTGGTGCTGTCTCTCTTTCTTCTCTCTCAGCTCCAAACCGCCTCCATCGCTCCCCACCAGCAGCGGACTGAGCAGGCCCCTCACAGCCGCTACACGGTGCCCCCTAGCCGGGCTCATTCCAGCCGCACACCCCGGCAGGTGAGACTGCTGCTGGTTCCCCGGACACCAGCGGGGCCCTCCTGACCCCCCCTGTGGGAGCCAGATCCACGGAGCGCCCCACGGCTGCGAACCGGAGCTGTGATGAAACCATAAACAGAGTGCGACACGCACGCACACACGCATGCAGACACAGCATAAACGGGGCCGTGGGATCGCGCTTGAACTTGGCCGTTTGGCCCCCTCTGCGTGAGAGCCGGGGGGCCGCGGAAGCATCGGGGCTCCGCTGCGCTTTTTGGGGAGGTTATTGTCTGTGGAGGCTGACGCGCTCTTCGCAGCGGCCCCTGCGCTGTCAGACGAGGAAGTGAGGCTTCATACACGCCCATCGGAGCAGCTGAGAGCCGTTCATCAGATAACAGCCGTGGACTTTATCAACATGCGCTCACTTTCTGATGGAGAGCTCCGGGAATAAGCTGGGCCACGTTTCCTGCAGGTAGGTGAGCGGAGCGCTTTACGCAGCGCGCAGGCTCCCGGTGTTTTACCGTCAGACTTCAGCACCGTGAAGGCCTGGCTCCATCTTTTTTCTGTCTTTTTCTGATAGTCACGTGCATGCTCTCTGGCCTAACTGTCACCAACGTGCAGGGCTGCATCAAAGCGGGGCCGCGGGGCCAGATGTCAGCATCTGGAGCGGCACCTGCCTGCCCGATGATGATGGGGTGCATTTAACTAAGCTCTGGCTGCAGACGGAGCAAACATTTTAAGAGTAGAACCCCCAGCGATGAGACCCGAACCAATGTTTTCATCCGTTTCGGGGATCTGGAGCAGGGCTTCAATCTGTAGAGGGGCCACAGGGCTTCAGGGGGACATCTGATCTTAAAACCTGCACAAAACCTCAAAGCTAGGCAATTATTTAACGTTGCAACATATTGGAAATCTTTGGTTTACATGCACATTTTTGATAATTAAAGAAAACAAGAGTACAGCAAAGAGGAAAAGGCGTTCTTAACACTTAGTAAATAACATTTGACAAAGAAAAATAGCATTGCAGTAATTTTGTAGTGAACTGGAACTAAATTATCCAAGCTTTAACCTGAGATAAATAGATATAAAGATAGAGAGATAGATTACAAACATCCCAGTGTTTTTTTTTAAACCTTCTATGCAATGCAATAAACTAAAAAAGAAACAATTTGTTCAGGTTTAAAGAATAAAATGTGAAGTTAATACAGCGGTACAGATGACAAGAGTTTGGATCCTCTTTAATAAGAAGCCACACTTAAAAAAATCGTGCAACTGCTTTTGGCCTTTAGTTAATCATGTTTTGTTACTTTAACACAATTGTTTTATATCCTACCCTGCTAACATGACACAATTGTGTTTAAATAACTAAATATGATTAAGTAAATGTCAAAAATGGTTGCATTATTTTTTTCAGTGCATATAGGCTCCTAGAGGCTGGCCTTTTAATAAAACTAAACTACACAGACAGGGGGGATGGCCTATTGTATTAAACAATTGGTCAGTTATTGTTAGAAGCAAACAAATTATCCTGTTTTATGATCAAAAACAGGATTTCTATTAATAAGCTGCATGGCAGCTTATTGCAGCAACACAACAAACCAACAGAGAGCAGAGCCAGGCTGGAGGACAGGAAGTGGTAGAAGCTTTACTGTTAAGACAGGTGAAAGAGTCACGTTAGAAGTGTTACAACTGGTACAAAAAAACCGTCACAGAAAACACAGTTCGTCTTTTTAGCTGGTATACACTGAGAAAATAATGCAACCGCTTTTGGCATTTACTTAATCATATTTAGTTACTTTAACACAATTGCTATATGTCCTACCCTGCTTATGTGAAACAATGCTGTTACAGTGACTAAATATGATTAAGTAAATGCCATTAGGTGTCTTCATACACTAGAAAAACAATCTAGAAATAAGTAAAAATGTCCTAAATTAAGTGTATTTACTCTTATTTTGAGTCGGTAAATGAGATAGTTTGCCAATGGAATGAGTATATTTACTCTTAAAATAAGATAATTAGATGATATTTTCTTGAAATAAGACAATGCAATTGTGTTTTCATATTTTAAGTGTAAATTGTCTTGTTCCATTGGCAAAGTGTCTCTTTTACCTCCTCAATTCAAGATCAAATGCAATCATTTTAAGAAAAGATGACTTATCTAGATTTCAATTTTTTCCAGTGTAAACATAGTTTATGAGAATATTACCTGATTTGAATGTGTTGTTTATGCACAACCCTGCAGATAAATGTCTCAACTAAATCCATGTCAGAATACACATGTGATAAATATCAGAGAATGTTTTTTCTTTTTATTGTTGGGTTTGTTCTCCTCCACCAGCTTGCAGCTCCAACTCAAACAGAAAGGCTCCACTATCACTACTTTCAATATCTGTAACTAACTGCTGTTCTTTAACACGATCACCCTCCTGCAGCTTTCACCTGGGTGCTTATTGGCCGGTTGTGTAGATTAAGGATTTTCAGATATATTTCTTCACATTTGGCAGATATTTCAAGGCATTTTCAGTTTTTAACACAACTGAAAAAGAAAAAATATGTAAATCCCATGGAAATGTCTTTCAGCATCAGGTGTCATGGTTTGTTCTAAGGCAGTGATTCCCAACATGCGAGTGCATTGCAACGGTTACATGATGATGTTTTATATCACGGGTAATAAAATAAAGTAGGGCTGGAATTTGTTCTACTTTGTGAGGACCCAACTAAAAAGATAACACAAACCTTTTTTAAACCAAAGTAACTTCTTTTAATATGTTTGAGTACAGCTTCAGCTTTGAAACCCATCCAAAGCAAGCAGAGGAACAGCCTGGAATCACACCTGATTCCAAAAAAAGAAAATTAAAAACAAGGAAGTGGACTTTATATCCAAGTTTCGCTTCCAGTCCAGGGAACTTTTTCAATTCAAAATGTCAGGAATAGCGTTGTTTTTGTTTTGAAAACATGCAAATTGAAATGGACCAACGGGTCCACTCCTTTGGAATGGGGGTCATTTGGTTTCTTTTGTTAGCCTGCAATGCCCCATATGCGTCTAAGCGTCTGAAAGGGGGGTCGTTAAAGGGAATTGTTGTTAGGAGAGGTCCTCCGCTCTCCTGTACAGGGGCTGAGATGATAGCAGGAAGGGATCCATCCAATTGCTGCATTGTAGGTTTTTGAAAGCTGAACATAGATGGCTTCCTTTACACCCCTTCTGTTTCTCACACCTGATCAAAGCAGCTCAGGTGTCATGTATGATGAAAAAAAAATAAAGGAGTTTAGTCTGGCTATAACTTTTATTCTGTATTTTGTTTTCAATTCCTCAAGTTTATATGCAATTACAGGAGAGTTACTCAGAGGAGCTCCAGTTTTATAAAGGCTGATTTATAATATGAATTTATTTTGATTCCTTACTAGCTTCCAGGCAACATATGTATGTTTTTTTTATTTTTTTATTTGAGTTGGAAAGAATAGCATGCCAAACAATCAAATGCTGAAGTTAAAAAGATTAAATAAAATACTTTTAACTTTATAATCAGGTATTGTACGTTTAGTTTTTGGGCAGTCACCAATATTTTTGACCTCCCACCTGCAGGCAGCTGCAGAACTGCCAACACTTACTAAGATGAGGCAAAAATAAATGTTTATTGCCAGGTTGAGCAAGTTAGAGAAAATAAAGGTAAGACAAATGTGGACATCTAATGCAAGCAAAAAAAAAAAAAGAAAAAATCAAACACTGTCAAGCAAATTAAAGGAACCGAAATAAATACAAAGATGACGTCTAAAGGCTGCTGATTCTCCCACCTGCTTTGTCACACCTGTGTTATCAGCAGGTTATATCTGCTTAATTCCGGACAGATTAGATCAGCACGCATACATCAGTGCAAATACTGAATCTATTAGGTTTAACATGGAGGTTTGCAACAGCGACGTACACTCAAACAGTTCTATATCGCCTTTAGTCAGAATAAGATATAATGGATCCAATAATATTTTTATTAACAGCTTAAAACTCTTTTTTTTATATCAAATTTAATACTCTGTTACAACTTCAGGTTTACTTTGGATTGGAAACCATTGTGATGTATACCATTTCTTCATTAGACTTCTTTTTTATGTTGATAGCAGAATTGTTCAGCCTGTTTAATTAGAAAAAAAAAAAAAAAACGGTGATTATAGTTCCCCAATTAACATTTAATATTCAAAACTTGCATTAAAGATTGTGATCTGGTAAGATGTTAGAGTTCGGTCTTTTATAACCCAGATCTTTTTTTTAACTCCAGACAACTTTCTCAACATTTCTCCAAACATTCTGAGGATTTTCCACACTTTTCAGTTCACATCTTCATTAAAAAAGAGTTAGATCATTTTGCTCCTTGGCCAGACAGTGACGGATTAAATATGTAAACTAGCCACCGCAAGTTATTTTCACCAACGAGTGATTCATTGGCTGTCATTGCCGCGGTTGGGTTGGTGACACTCGACACCATCAGTTTAAGCTCCAGCCATGTGTTTGGATCAGAGCCAGAGGGGTGGTTAACCCCAGACAGTAAAAAGCCCCCTGAGGCCAATATAGACATGATGCAATCATGACGTGGCTGAAGATCAGCGGTTTTATTTGTGAAACTGTCTTTTTTCTGTACATCAAGAAACACATTTTAAAATCAGGTTCTAACTATTGTTTATGGAAACAAACAAAGGAAACAGTAGGATGAAAAATATGATCTGCTAACCTGCTGGTTTTTACAGCAGCAAGTGGCTGCTGTTCAGATGCACCAACGCAGGATGAGCGTCAGAAGTTGATCTAGAGAACAGGTGCCTGTAAATGCATCACCTGTGACCTTACAGCCTGTAAATCGATGATCTTAAACCATCTGATGCACATGGTTCTACCAAGAGGAGGACTGTTCTCAGAGGAAACCATTTCACACAGCTACCAGGACGCCATGAATGATTCAGCCCAAAGTCAGAGCATCAATATAAAACCCAAGAGGTTAATCATAGAACCTATAGGCTTAAGTTCTCAGGTTAGAGGTAAAAATTTTTGCAGCAGGGCAGCTAGAAAAAAAGAATAAACAATCACAGCTGTTTGAGAGCAATGGAGAACAACCAAACACATCATCACTGTCAAGCATAGGAGAGGAGGAGTGATGTTTGGGGCTCTTCGCAGTCTCTTGGTCCAGACTAGATCATTAGCTGAACATAGAAAATAGAAAATCCCTTTATTGTCCCACAATGGGGAAATCTTTAAAGCAGCAACAAGATTATAGAAAAAATGTTTGAAGACGTTTCGCTTCCCGTCCAGGAAGCTTTTTCAATTCAAAATAGCAAATATTCGAAATAGCTTTATAGAGTGAACCAAAGCAAAACATTCAAATTGAACCGGACGCGGGGGTCCGCCCCCTTTTTTTTATTTGTTATCCTGGAATACCTATTTCTGACATTTTGAATTGAAAAAGCTTCCTGGATGGGCAGCGAAGCATCTACAAACTTGGAAACAAAGTCCACTGGTTTTTTTTTTTTTTACTTTTTTGTGAATGGCTATGATCTGGATGACTGAGAATCTTCACCAGCAGATTTATTGAAGGTTTAATGGTCATTAAACTGTTTATTTCTGTTTGTCTCAGTTTGTTTCAGTGTTGAATGATGGACAAGGAGCCAATACAGCAGAGCCAATCAGAAAAGGCTGCCAATGGCTCCGCCCCCTCCACCCCTACAACCCCCACCCCGCCACGGCTCATCCCCAACCCCATGCTCCTGGACTCCCCTGCGCCCACTCTAACTCCCACCACCTCCTCCCCTCCTCCCCCCCTCACCCCTGCTCCCTCTGTCTCCTCGGCCCACGGACCGAAGGCGGCGGCGTCGGGCGGGGCTCTGTCCCCTCACATCCTCGTCTCAGCTCCACCTAAACTCACCTCCACGGCGGCCCCCGCTCTGCGGACGTACTCCCGCCCCATCCTTCCCTCCCCAGCCAACAAGGCTTCTCCTTCCACACAGTCCTCCTCCTCCTCTTCTTGCTCTGCTGTCACTGTGACCGCAGCTTCCTCCCTATCCTCCTCCTCTTCATCGGGCGTGACGGCCAGCATCACCACGACTTCCACCAAGACCTCCACTAGCCTCACCAATGGGAGCACCAGACCTGGGCCCACCTCCACGGCCATTACACCGTTTCACACCCCGGCCAGCCCACCTGGCCGACAGGTGAGTCAGCATTTATTATGGATCCACCTGAGGACAAGTAGACCCTGATGAGGGAATGACATGGAGAAGCCTCATTAAAACCTGAAAGATAAAATTAGATATTTAACATCATGAGGTGACTAAATGGAAGAAATGAGGATGTTCATGGAATAAATTAAATTAGTATTAGATTATGGGATTATTGTTTAAAAAACAATGAGTATTATTTACTGTCAGACACTAGAAGTTATTACTGGGGTGTTTAAAACAGCAGGTAGATGATTATAAGGGGAGTTATTTACATTTCTGTTACAGTAAACAACAGTTTTTAAAATTAAGAATAAGAAAAAAACATATTTTGTAAATTTAAATTAAAAAATGCAATCCAAAAATGTGACTTTTTTTATTAAAGGTTTTTATTAAATTCGTAGGGAAGTCTTATTTAAATGTCAAATCATTCTGGCTTAAACATGTATATAAATATATTCTTTATCAGGCTATACATATGCTGGACATGATCTCAAGCCTTCACTGCTGAATCCGCTGATGAATCAGCCAGTGCAGAGATGGATATGCACTGAAAAAAATAATGCAACCATTTTTGGCATTTACTTAATTATATTTAGTTACTTTTAACACGATTGTTTCATGTTTGCAGGGTAGGACATAAAGCAATTGTGTTAAGGGAGCTAAATATGATTAAGTAAATGTCTAAGGTGGTTGCATTATATTTTTCAGTGTGTGCAGAGAAATATCGGCCAAAATCAATACAAAAATAAGCCAATATTGTATGGTTTGAATTTTATTTAGTTATTCTTGCAACCATAAAATGGGATTTGTACATAGAAATTGAAAGAATATGTCCAGGAAAGAAACTTTTGTGAACCTGTGCTAGCTTAGCTACTTTCCAGTATTTTGTTTTTTTATTACTATATTTTTTCAATTTTTATTTATTTATTATTTATTTATTTTTTACATACTTGTATTTTCAAGTTTTTTTCAAAACATTTTTAATGAATACTTTATTTTTTAAAGGTTAATTTCTTTTTTGCGTTTTTTCTTTCCTTTTTTTTATATTTAAATTCCGATCAACAAATTATCATAATTTTTTTTTTTGCTTCCAAAAACAATGGGAAAAATGTCATCCCATATTATTTACCAAAACCATCAGCCAAGTTTGGGTATATTTCTAACCAGAAGTGGTAAAACCATGCTGGGAAAACAACAATAAACAAACCAGAAGTTTTGATTGAACTTAAATCATAAAACTGAAATTCAGATCAGTAGTTTTAAGATCAGTCAATCAGTGCCCTCAACAATCACAAGTCTAGGGTTACTTACAGAGACTATAGTAGAGGTGAACTATTGATGATTCAGAAAGGAAACTGCATCACAATTCAGATACAGTTCAAGAATAATTGATAAATATTATTGATATGTTAAAATATATGCAGATGCATAATCATTGTAACGTACATTATTCCTCAGTTTGGGATGAAAATACAGAAAAAAGCAAAGGATAATTTGAATAATTAAAGGATAAGTTAATTATAGCAGCACTACTAGCTCCTGGGTGGATTGAAGATCATCGGCCATTAGGATCAATTATGTTCTCAGATTGCAGCTTTCATTAATTAGCATAAAAACAGTTGTTCAGAGCGCAGAGCAGACATCTTGATAAAATAATACAGCAAACACTGTTTAGAAGTAAGATGATAGCAGCTATTTGCCATGTAACATGATCTGATGTGCTTCAAAATGCTTAAAAATAAATAAATAAGACGCTGATTAGATGTAATATGATTGGATTATTTAATCCGCTTGCATCTATACCAGCAAAAGAGGCTACTGAACACATCTATGTGAAATAGATAATTCAAGGTCAGTTGAATGGAAATGAAAAGGTTTTATTAAGAAAGAAAAAAGAAAGGCAGATGTTTTATAGAAATCAGAGGAGAATGAGACAAATGGAGGAGAGGTGGAAGGAAGTAGTTTTAAGACGTGGTAATGCACACCTACTGAACTGAACTGAAATCTCTTCCAGATCTGAACAGATCTATGAAACCATTGCTCAATTCAAGGCTGTGAACATTAATCATGTGTGTTATTATTCTGTGCCATTTTAATTTTTTTTGTGATTGATAAATGTTTTTCATGTTCTAGGGACAGGTCAGTTAATTTAGCAGCTAGCTAGATGGCCCATAAACATCCATCCATGTTCTGTTAAGCTTTATCCCTGCCGGTGCCTATCTCCAGCAGTCTATGGGTGAGGGGTGGGGTCCACCCTGGACAGGTCGCCAGTCCATCACAGGGCAACACAGAGACAAACAGGACAAACAACCATTCACGCACACACTCACAGCTAACGAGAATTTAGAGAAGCCAATTAACCTAACAGTCATGTTTTTGGACTGTGGGACGAAGCCGGAGTACCCAGAGAGAACCCACTCATGCTCAAGGAGAACATGCAAACTCCATCCGAATGAGAATCGAACCCAGAACCTTCTTGCTACAAGGCAGCAATGCTATCCAATGTAGTGATTGGCCAACCACCATTAAATTCTATAAGAAGAAGAAAAAGCTCTACAGCAATATAATATATAATAATATGCAGAACATAGAGACCCAGGCTGATTGCAGATTCAAGCTTAAACCAAACATTTGCTGTTTGTTGCTGTGTGAAGAATTAGCATCAAGGTTTGTTTTTTTTTTCCGGGAGTTTTATTGATCAGTATCAAATTGAAAAGAATCTTCTAGTCCAGGGGTCTTCAACGTTTTCCAGGCCAACCCCCATACTGATGGTGAGATGGAGCGGGGACCCCCTAATTATATATATATATTGTATAAAGTTGTGTTATATTAAACTGGTCCTATAGTTACTCCATTACAGATGGAGTCATGTAATGAAATTAATTTCTTCCTGGGATTATTGAAGTATTTCTGATTCTGATTCCTGGTTGATGGGACAGGTGTTGTGAATGAAACGGTGCCCAGCTTATTAATGTGTATTTAATCAACTAAAACTTTCGATACCCCCATGCAGTACCTCTGTGGACCCCTAGGGGTAGCAGACCCCCTGTTGAAGACCTCGGTTCTAAGCCATTAAAGACTCTGGTGACCATACATAAAAACAGCCTGATTTACGGAAAAGCATCAAGATGAAGACATTTGTTGTGTTTTATTGGAATTGTAGCTGAAATACCAACACAAAGTAGAGAACAGTTGTTTTGTGGAAGAAATATCATGTTTGAACCTTTCAACATTTTAGCATTCATTGCCTCTGAGTTAATCATTTCTAAGAAGAAAGCTTCTCTAGCTAATTTCTTCACCTATTCTTCTTCATAGAGCAACTGTGGTTATCGTCTTGCAGGAAAGCAGGTTTTCTTCCAGGAATCTCCTGGATTTATTTCCTTCCATCTTCCTATCAGCTGTTCCCATATTTCAGCAATCACTTTTTTCTTGCTGCTCCACCAGATCTGTAAAGTGAAATCTAATAGTGTTTTTAGTTGGCAGGTTATTCCAGCTGATCTTTGCAGCTTCCTCCATGTCACCTTTCTTCTCTTGATTAAAGCTCTCCTTGTCCAGTCGGTCCATTCAGGTGGACATCCTCCATGTTCTGATCAGTTGGAATGCGCAGCAGTAGATTATTATTAAATTAAAGATGGCTGGATTAACAAAGTATATCCTGAGGTCGGTAAAATTAGATTAGATTATTTAGGGGTCAGAGTTATAGTTGATCATAAATGCCTGTTTTAAATAATGCATAATTTTCCATCTACCTCATGGTTAAGGATGCTTAAATCCATGTGAAAGTTTTTTCTTTGTTTGTTTTAATTCCCTGCCTGCAAAGTAAAGGGCATTAACACAATGTGATGTTATGTTTAAGGCATTTCTCTTTTAAAGCCTGCAGGGAGTCTGTCTCCTCTGGTGGCCTTTTCAGTTTGTGGCGATCACAATGTTTTCTGATAAAACTTAATTTTGCTTCTTGATGTTTCAGAGGATTGGTGTTTTAAGCGGTCCTCCTTAATCTACAGAAGTGCTCTCTGCAATCTTGAGAGTAAATTCCCTCTCATCACCGCTCCTAGGTTTGAGCTTTTCCTTCCATCCGGATCTTTCCACCACTTTATTTGGACCCTTTCTGTTATTTCAGGACATCCTTAGATGGGGTCGCATTCTTGTTTTTATTTTCTTGACATGGTCAACTTGACATGAAATTCCGACATTTTTCAGTTTCGGTCCTCCCAGAGGAACAGGCATGTTTAGACAAATATTTGCTCATTTCTGTCTGCATGTTCTGCACGGCAAAAAAAGGTTCTGCGTGTGATGAAATCCTCCATCAGCAGGTCTGCTTTCCTTGAGATTTCCAAACATGGATATAAATATTCAGGAACTACAGAAAGGAGCAACTTTATAGACTCTAGCTGGGATTAAACTATTCAGAACTAAATATATAAAAGAGAAAAACATTTTTCAAATAAAACTTTGTGATTTAAGCTTGCATTTCTCCCATCAGTCACCATTAACCTAATGTCTTGATGACCAAATAAAAGCTTTAAAATAGAATTGAAGTTGAAATTGTTTAAGCTTAGACAAATTGAACCCCAGTCGGCCTCAGCAGATGGCCGCTCAGCCTGAGCCTGGTTCTGCTGGAGGTTTCTTCCTATTAAAAGGGAGTTTTTGCTCTCCACTGTCGCTACAAGCATGCTTAGTGTGAGGGATTGCCTTCAAGTCAATGAGTCAATGCAATCAACTGGTTTTCTTTAGATAGAAAACTGAATCAATTTGACTGGATGATCTGGTGAACTGTAAAGGGCCTTGAGATGACATGTGTTGTGAATTGAATTGAAAAGTCAGATTTCCTTATTTTGCTCTTGTGTTTTTTATACGAGTCTCTTGTTTTTAGTGCTGCTTTACAAAATGTAACAAATACATAATCATCAGCATCTTAAATACCTGCTTATAGGCCATGATATAACAGCTGGTGATGACTCACACTCTGCCAGCCAATCAGATTGTCAGGCTGTTGGGCGAAGCCTCTCTGCATAGGATGTTCACTCTGATGATTATTTAAACAATGCCAAACGTCAGAGAGATGGTTGGAAGCATATTGATACCAAATGCAGAAGACTGTAGGGGGAAAATATCACATTTGATAAGATTGATCAATTGTCAGAAATGTTATGGATTAATGAATAAAAAGCCAAAATCTTCCTATAAACGCATAATGCCTTGCTTTTCCTCTTATTTTTTAACAAAGCTATGATTAAAAAAGTCTAAAGTTTGATTCATTAAAAAAAAAACTGTCAAAAAATCCAAAGGATAAGGAGAACTTTCATATTTCCAACATGTCTGCAGATCTTATCACAGAAACTAATTTTTGTCTTTTCCAAACCCGCTAAGATCTATGTGGTGCTGTTTATAAAGATAACCGTTTAAATTTGCAACAATATTTTGGGTTATTTAACATCTAATAAGGAGAGAATGGGATGCTGTCACCATATCATAAATACATTTAAAATTAAAAAAGCACTTTTTTTTATCGGAATGCTGAAGCTATCAATAGTCACTGCTGCCACTCTCTGGTTTAGGGTGGGAAATGCTTGTTCCACCAAATAATGTTAAAGAATTCTTAAAAAGTTATGTGGATCTTTACATACATCTAAAGGATTTTTCCTTCAATTGAGGTCCACCTTTGCTAAAAAATCCGTTCATAGCTTTTCAACTTATAATGGACATAGTCAGTCAGACAAACAAACAAATTCTCCCAAAAATGTAATCTCCATGGCGGAGATAAATATCAGACTTCCAAACTAAACATTTAATTAACAAATAAAACACTTAATTTTCAAACTTAATGAAACTTTTATTTAGCTTATAAACTAAATGCTTAGTTTCAAATTAAATATTTAGTTCTGATCTAAATGTTTAGGTCCGAGCTAAATATGTATTTTTCTACACTTAATAGATACATTGAAAAATTAATATCTAGTTTAAAAAGTAGATATATGGCTTTAAAACTACAACTTTATTACCAAATACATTATTTATTTCACTACCTAAATATCTGGCTTCAATCGAATTATTTGTTTCAACATTAAATTCCGATAAACTATTGAAACATTTTAATTTAAACTAAATATTTAACTTGACATTAAGTATTCCGTTTTTTTTATGTTTTTCAATTGACAACGTATGTCATTTCAACCTGGAGAAACTCACACAGAGTAAAGCAGAAATTAGAAAAGTTTTATTCATTTCAATTTATTTATACAGGTAATACAGTCCGATTGGATCAAAGTTTTCTATCTAAGGAAAACCAGCTGATTGCATCAACTCATTGACTCTTCAGCAATCCCTCACACTAAGCATGCTTGTAGCGACAGGGGAGAGGAACAACTCCCTTTGAACAGGAAGAAACCTCCAGCAGAACCAGGCTCAGTGTGAATGGCCATCTGCTGAGGCCGACTGGGGTTCAAGGAGACAGAAGCAGACATACAGATATTGAAATAAATGAAAACAAGTTATTTGGCACTCAGGCCCTGGCAGTAGACTTTCATGCTGAGAATCAATATTCGCTCGGATGAGTAACGTAGAAAAGGGTTAGAGTAGTTTTCACCTGGCGCCCGGACACTGGTGGTTGAATAAGCCAGAGGATGAGTGGGACTGAGAATGAGGGAGGAGAAGGGGTGGAGGTAGGATGGAAGTTCGCTTGCATGCAGGAAAGAGAAGCTGGGCCAGGAGCTAAGTGTAGGGGATCAAATGTTCTTAATGATGGGGATTGGCTTCGGAGAAGGAGTGGCCCCAATGTTGATTAACTGAAGCTGAGGGCCCTGTCACACCTTGTGAATTTGGCTTGTCAATTTCTATGTATTTCTTCAGTTTCAGGCATATACATAGAATATTGATAACGAGTCCAGAACTTATGTCCAACGACAGTCTAACTTCATGGGCAGCGTAATTCCCATGAAATGATGCACAAACATTATTTCAAGGGCATTACGAAGCATCAGTTAAAGCTGTCCCCCCTCAGGAGCAGCGATGTGGCCAGAGGTGCCCGGTCTGCATAAAAAGATTTCTTTGGTCTTGGTATTAACCTAGCTGCTGTTTACCGCCCAACCAAAAAAAAAAAAAGAATAAAGAAGAAAACACGTTTTGCAGTCACAGCAGATTCAGCATCATGTCTGCTAGGAAGCTTGTTGGTGGTGGACATGAGCGCGGGGAGGATTCATCACCCTCACCTTCTGGCTCACCCTATGATGGGGATGAAGTCTGGAGGAGAACTGACGGTTTCCTCCTGTGAACCCCCTTTATACCAAAACGCTGCCAATACGCCATTATACAGTAGCTGGAAGTTAGAAACACATTCAGCGCTCTTCTGGAACACGTCAGATACGTTGATATGATTTGGAGAGAAGTTCTTTATAAGTTACGCATCAGTTATGCACAAGGTACTCAGAGTTTCTGGATAAGCTAGACGCCACAAACTATGAGTAACTTTCACTTAACATGTGTCAAACATCAGACAACTGACCTGGAACTTATGCCCCACGTATGACATATGCTGGCTCACAGCGGGACATTTTCAGCATGCTCAAAATTCTTTAACACACTCGCCGTATGTCGTCGTGTTTCAGCGTACTTCATTGTGTTCATAACTTATACAAAACATACCCATAACCTATCCAACATATTCAAGCGGTTTTTGCCAGATTTTTTGTACGTCAGGCATACGCTGGCTAAATCATCAAGGTGTGACAGGGGCTTTAACAAGAGACATCACAGGTGGTTCAGGTGAAGCTGATAAGACTCTTCCAGATTGAATTTACGCTTAAGCTTCATCTCAATGCACTGAGTGCTGAATAGTGCTGAATATTTAGTTTGTTAAATCGTTATATATAAACGATAAAGCAAGATAAATACTTAGTTTATTTATAGTTTGTAAGCTAAATATTTAATTTAAGGCCAATATTAAATTTTCCAAATAAATATTTAGCTCTGATCTTAGCATTTAGATTGGAGCTCAATATTTTATTTGCTAAAAAAACATTTTATTAATTAAGTAATATATATATATATATATATATATATATATATATATATATATATATATATATATATATATATAGTCTGTAAACTACATATTTAATTTGCTAATTAAATGTTTAGTTTATTATATTTTATAATATTTATATATAAATATATAATTAATATAGTGATAAAATAAAAAACTTACCCTCTTTTTTCCTTTTATTACAGGCTAAACAATTTAAAATATTGCGGTGATTACTTGATTAAATACATTTTCCAACCGCAACCCATAAATATCCAATAAAGATGTATTCAGAACTTTATGGTGTGCTAAATGATATTTTAGGTCACATTAATACCAAACAAGAAAATGTGTAACAAACAAGTGCTTAGTGTTTTTAGATTAATGATTTATTCAGAGCTTACTCCACAAATTTAAATAAAATCTCTGAATTGAATCATAAAAAATGAAAAGCTTAAGAAGTTTATGCAGATTTACAGTTTGAAAGTACTGCAAAAGGAAATTTTTGCTCTAGTCAGGAATGTGAGACCAACAGTCTTTTTTTTTTTATGGTCCAAACAGCGGATCTGAAAACAGGGGGTTTGCAGACACAGTCGTGGTGTGAGTGACGTAGCAGCAGTGAATAAATGCTTTCAGCCGTCCACCGTCTCTGCTCTCTGGGTCAGAGCTGCTCTGTTTGAGGTTGCAGCTTCCCCTCTATCTGCTTTCATCTCAAAGTTTCACATCTTTCTAAAGCTGCGAAACAAAATGTAGCTGAAAAGTGAGCAAGAAACCAACATTGAGCATGTATGCAGAGGGTGCAGAACCAAATTACCTAAACAACTAAAGATTAGATTTTATAATCTAGGAAAATGGTAAAACCAGAATCTGTTCCAGACAAATAAAGTTTGGGAATCACCTGCTTTGACCCAAAGTCCTAATTCCCTTCCCTCAGACGGAGTTCAGGTTTAGATTGGAATAAATTGGGTCATTTTTGCAGGCTGTTTGAAACAAAACAACAAACGGATCAAATTAAAATGGATCTTTGCTGAGCTGATGCAGCGCTGATTCATCGCCTTAATGTAGGAGGCTTTTTATCTCCCAGTGGGATGTCAGAGAGTTTTAACAACAATAAACATTCCTCTGAAAAATATAATAATAATAATAATAATAATAATAATAATAATAATAATAATAATAATAATAATAATAATAATAAAAGATAGAGGTACCATGTATTCGGAGATGAAACATGGATATATTTGGCTAATACATTTTTCATAAAATGTACCATTACATTGTTATATGCATAAATAGGTAATTGTAATTATACAATTAAAAGGATAAATTAGAAAAATTAATGTTGTTAACTAAAAAAAAGATGCATTTAAAAATGAATACATTTTCTTATAATGATAATAATTTAACATTATAAGTATATTTCTTTATAATTTCACTTTTTAAATCTCAGACTGGAGAAATTTACCTCTGCATTAATCCATCCCCTGGGGAGCAGTGGGCTGCTATTGTGCGACGCCCGGGGAGCAGTGAGGGATTAACGGTCTGGTTCAGGAACCCAGAGTAGCAGTTATTGGAGTGGGGCTCGAACTCAGAACCTCCAGCACTCAGGCACAATGCTCCAACCATTAGGCCACCACTCCCCCAAATTATTTTTATATGCATAAATGAAAATAGCACGAAGTGATTCTATGTATTTAGGGGGTCACCAACCTGTTGCAGAGCTATTTTCGGGGTCACAGGCTGAACCCCAAAATCTAGTCATCTATAATTAAAGATAAATAACAAATACTCTTATTGAATATGTCTACAATGCAGACCATAAATAATCATTTAGATATCACAGATGTATAAATAGGTCTATAGATTTAATAGCATGGAAATCAAGTTTGTGTTTTCATTGATTTATTTGTAAAAGATGAATGTTTTGCTCAATTATTTTCTTGATGGTAAAGTGTGGTTAATGTAGACGGAGGCTGAACTGGTTTTTGGGCCTATTAGCTTCCGTTAAACCTAGAGTTTATATTTGGTACCTGCCTAAGAAAATGTTCTTGCTTACTGCTAATGGGGCCCAGCTTAAAGCTGCACACTGAGCCTTCTGTCAGTGAGACCCAGATTATGTCAATCTGGATTAACCTGGATGAAGGTTTGGTCCTGGTGCCTGAGCCTACGGCTCTGCCCAATTTCTGACCTTCACTTATGGTCATGAGGAGTGACTAATGACTGTACGGATTCAAACGGTTAAAATGAGCTTCCTGAGGGTGGCTGGACTTCATAGTAAAGCATCTGATCTGGGGATGGAATCAAAAACAGATTCCTCTCTAGCACCTCTCTCTGGAAGGAGGAATTGGATAAGAATCTTCTCTGGTCTGGTGACACTGTGGGATCCTCCAGGAAGAGCTGCACTGTGTCACAGAGGGGGAGGAGCATCTAGGTTTACCATCTGGGTCTGCTGCATCTGAGAGCGGATCTTAGAAGGACCAAATCTGGTTCCAAAATCAGGAAACATCTGATTAAAGATGTGACCCATTAAACCTGAGCTTGGTTGGTTCAAATGTTTATACGCCTCAACAGATAAAGTGTGTTCACCAGTCAAATGAGAAAAGTAGAAATTAACTTAATAGAAAATGTATTTCCCCCCCTAGAATTACTGTTTTTGTTATTGCTTAATATATTGGGGTTATTTTTTTATGTTTCTTTTAGTGCTTTGTGATAAAACGTAAGTGGAGTTTCAAATGTAAAAGAAAAACATCTTAAAGATTAGATTTAAACTACATTTCATCAGCATGACTGGGTCCTTAACAGCTTTTAAGAACTGCATGTTTTTTTCTTCCATCCCTCACTAATAATAAAAATAAAAGGAAATTACATAATCAAACATATTCATAGAGGGTACATCTCCGAGTGTTTGATTCCTCTGGGTTTCAGCTTCCATGATTTATCATGTCATTTTTATGAACATAATTTCCTATTGATGTATACATTAAAACTCGTGTTTTTCTGAATCTTTCCCTTTAACCCCATCTCATCAGTCTCCCTTCTTCCTTTGTTCCAGGCACAACAGGCAAATCCTGCGGGTACACCTGGTCTTGTGCGAGCCAATCAGGGCCCCTCACCTGTCAGGCAGAGGGTATCCCAGCAGGCTTTGCTCCTGGGGAAAGGTCTCAAAGGGTCTGGCCAAGACCAGGTTCTGCTGAGAGCAAAGATGGTAAACAAACACACACAGACCCCCAGTTAAACACGGTAAAGATGAGGAACAGCAGGTGCAGAGATTAAACGTGTTGAGATAAGATGGACTTAATCCTGTTTTCATTGTCATCAAGAAAATGATAAAAAATGGGTTAAAATTATCTTGAAAAGCTTTGATCTCTTCTATTTAAAAAGCAAAACAATCTAACATCAAACATATAAAAAAATACCTTTTTAATTGATTATTGGTTAAATTCATCTTATATTTTCTGTGACAAGCTAGATAAGAAGTATTGAGGAGATCCAGATAAATCATAATTTTAACAACAAATATATTTATTTTAATTTTAATTGACTTATTTCAACAAGATATGAGCAGATTTGAACATTGATAGATAAAGTCAGTTAATGCCAGTGAAAGATTTGCTCTACTTTTCAGTTTTTAAACAAACACACGTCTTGTATTGCTTTTTGTAGTGAGGATCATGTGCTTACTTCCATTGACTTCCATTGATTTTAAGTCTTTTTTTCAGCCTTTTTATGCCTTAAGCCCAAAAATAATCCTAAACCTAACCATTACCAGTACATCCCTCACCCTAACCCAGTCCACATCTTAGCCCTAAACCCTAGCCCTAAAGACTTTACAACAACCTTTCCTCAGTGTGATGTGGAAATTGGAAAATTGTCTCTTACTCTGATGGGTTAGAGATCAACTATAATTTTTGCTTTAGTTTTAAACTGTTTTTACAGTTTTTATATAGATAAAAATGTGATTATTAGCTTGTGATGCTTATAGGTAGTAGATATATTCTTTAATCTAAGCTATCTGAAGTGGATTGATTGGAGCACCACTGATTTCTGTGTGAATAAACAAACAGAAATGTGACATTCGCTGAAGAGGATTTAGTCTGTTTTGTTTTTAAACTGGAGTGGTTTCAACATGGCCGTCCGGCGTAGGTAGCAGAGCTGCTCGGGTCATGCTTCATGCCAGTGACGTTACACTTTATGATTGGCTGAACATCGCCACGCGATGTAAAACATAGTGGTTGCCAAGACAACAATAACATCACGCAGCGTCCTTTAGCGTGTCTAATGAACGATGAAGATTTACCTGTTCGAAAACAAAACTGAAAACAAATCTGTTTACGTTGAACCAATTAACTGTTAGACCATGATATAAAGGAGGAGAGCTGGTAGCGCTGTGGCTAGCTGTGCTCAGTAGCTAACAGGTTAGCCTCTTTTAGCTTGGTCATTTAGCCGTATGAAGCTACACTTTTGAATTCATATCAACACCAACTGTTTGTTTTCTGCAAGTAGAATAACTTGTTTTCTTTGTTTAAAATCACTATGAAAGTCATTTTTTAGGCTGTTCCATTTGCCCTTCCTTCCCTCAGATCTTAATAAAAAGAATAGAAATAAACTTAGACTTTTTGTGTCTCCTCATTAAATAGCAGAGCTCAGTCTGTCTTGAAAGCAGTACTTTCCTTTAAGACTGACTGACAATGATTGTTTTCTACTTTCATAGGGTGACCAAACGTCTGTATTTCCCGGGACATATCCGTATTTCACGTCCTGTCCCGGTGTAGGCGTCCCGGTTTTTTTTTTAGAAAGTGAGGAAATGTCATGATTTCACTGCACACAACGCTCCGTGTGACGTAATCCCTGAGCCGCGTCAGTGCGGGCAGCCCAATCAGAGGCTCTGTTCGAAATCCTGGGCTGCATCCTCCAAGGACGCGGTCTACCTAGACTGGATCCTTCGAAGTCCTTGAAAATAAGGAGGCCGGAAGAGTTTTTGCTGTAAATTCGAACAGGTCCACCCTTCGGCGGGTTTTACCGCCTCTGTTGCTTAGCAACCGTGAAAGTTGACACACAAAGCAGGAAAATAATGAATACCGAGGTTTTCAAAACTGTTTGTTTATTTATTTATTTTTTTTAAAGTTAAAGTGAACAAAGACTACACTCACAAGAATCCAGAGTGGAATAAAGGTTCCAACCACCGGGAGCAGGAACAAATAAAATCAAATGTAATGATAGAAACCTTAGTCAGTTAAATAACATTCTGCTGTCATTCTGCACATCTCTGATGTTGCTGCTATTTTCTAATTACTGTAAAAATGTCCATAGCTGCATATTGGTTATTAATTCTCCAGTTTTATATTGTTAAAACACTTTACAGGATTTTGTTTATATTTTAACTCTTCCCTATTATGTTATTCTTATACATTTTCTAAGGGCCACATTTGTGTGACCATTTTCAATAATCTTTCTGCTGCTGTAAATCTGCCCATTGTGGGACAATAAGGGGATTTTCTATTCTATTCTATAAAAGGGGTAGAAAGATATAAGTAAATCTAAACAATGTATCTACAAAATATATCTGCAAAATCTCTAATATTCAACAACAACAAAAAATACTTAGTTAAACATATTGTGCAAAACAACAAAAAAATTGAACTCCTATCAGATTTATAGTTCCCACTCTGCAGATATATTAGAATCTGTCCTTAAATTCCAGCCAAACGCATTTACACAGTAGCAGATAAAAACCTTTAGATAAACCAAACATTACGCCACATATCTGACTCAATAACCATTAAAACAACTAGTAACAAGTAACATTTCCTCTCATCACGGAGCAAATCCCGATGATGAGACATTTGTTCTTTCAATCAACTCCCCCCGCTCCAAGGTGTCCTGGTTTCCCCAAATGAAAATATGGTCACCCTAACTTTCAGCTGCTTTAGATCACTGTAAAAAAAAAATGTAAAAGCAAATATAGGTAATAATATGTTGAAACTCCAAAAGAGATTCAATCCTTAAGAAACGGGTGCAATACAGTTCATCCGAGTGGAGTTGCAATATGTTGATGTCATAAAAAGGGGCAGGGCCACAAGCATGGTACCTACGCCGTTCTGCCGTTATCTCAGCTCCACTCTGAATCCCTTTTTATGTAAAGAAAGCACTGCTCCATGTTTAGATAAGGAGGTCTGTAAAAAATGATTAAACGCTGTTGTTTGGAAATAAAAAATGCAGCACAGCTGTTTATTTTTAAGAAACAATTGTTTATTTCTATTTGTATCATGGATTCTAAGCTCTACATTTATGACATTTATGACAGTTCACCTGTATTAACTGGTGAACTGAGGGGCTACAGTGGCGTTGGATGTAGGAGTTTGCCCTGAAATCGAAGGATTGACGTTCAAGCCCCGGCTCCGACTGTCAGTGTCGTTGTGTCCTTCGGCAAGACACTTCACCTGCATTGTCCACTGATGGCGCCAGTGTACGGCAGCCCCACTTCTGTCAGTAAGCCAGGGCAACTGTGGCTACAATGTAGCCTGCCACCATCAGTGTGTGAGTGTGTGTGTGAATGTGTGAATGATGTTACCATGACTTGAGGAACATTACAGGATTAAAAGGGATCCTGTTAAAGGAGAGTTTTTTCTCTCCACTGTCGCTACAAGCATGCTTAGTGTGAGGGATTGCCTTCGAGTCAATGATTCGATGCAATCAACTGGTTTTCCTTAGATATAAAATTTTGGTGACCAACTAGATTACACTTCACCTGTATTAACTGGTGAACTGTAAAGTGCCTTGAGATGCCGTGTTGTGAATTAGCGCTATATAAATAAACTGAATTGAATTGAATTAAATCCTAGGAGTATTTGAATGACACAAACAGTTTAGAAGGACAGGAAATGATTTCATTAATCAGCAGACAAACACTAACGCTCAGCTTTGCATTCCTGCCTGCCTACATTTATTTCCTCCTCCTCCTTATTTTCTTCTCTCCTCGGATCTCCTTGCAGCTCATTCTTACGTCTGCTATGCGACCTGCACAGTCTCCTTCTTCCTCCTCCTCTTCCTCCTCCGTCCCTTCCTCTAACCCCGCCTCTGCTCAGGTGAGCCTCGCTGGAAGTTAAAGTGTGTATGCTTTGGGTTTTACTCCTAACTGCATGTGTGTTGTAGCCGTTGCTAAGCTGGGGTGGTCTGTGGCAGGAGGTGGGAGGAGTTTAATCAATCTTGTCTCCCCCTGCAGCTGCAGAGTCTCACCTTGAGGCCTCCTCCCCCCGGGACCCTCACTATTCCCCCTTCTCTCAGGCTAAAGCCTCCCTCCTCGGCCCCGCCGCCCCTCTCCCGGCCCAACGCCCCTGTGTTCCCGCCCCTCAGGCCACGACCGCAGCCCAGCACCACGACGACGGAGAGCCAGACCACGCCCAGCCGCCACCTTCCTGTCCCGCCTCCAAGTAGGTTCTGATGCATGTGTTCCTGAAACAGTCGATCACCAACTGAGGGATGAGATGGTTACTGCTGTTAGAACAATTTAATTTGATTTTATGAAGAACATTTAAATTTTTAAACAAAAAGAGATTTCAAATTGTCTGTATTTAATGGTGCTATGTGGCATTGGGATATTTCGTTATATTGCATATTTTGTCATTTTTTTGGCCATGTTTTAGCCTACAATAATATTTTATATTGCATACGATCTGTTATTATAAATCAAATTCAGTATTTATTATATAATTCTGTTAAGTGAGACCCAATTCTATACTTTGTTTATAAACTTAAAATAAACTATATTTAATTTTTTTTTAAATAATAGAAAATGGATGGATGCATTAATGTGTGATAGAAAAAGTGTGTTTTAGTTTGTAAAATGCAAACATTTTATTAGATTAGATTTTAAACCTCCATCTTTATCAATAGGATTGGTGTTTTTTATTTCAAAAAAGGAAGTTCCCAAATACCCTAATACTGTAAGTGAAAAAAAAAACTACAATAATTCCTCTATTTCATTAAGAATCTGAACTAGTGATGCACGATATAATCGGCCCCCTATCGGTATCGGCCTGTATCGGCCTTAAAACTGAATATCGGATATCGGCCACCCCACCGATATTTAACCCGATATTTGATCAGCTTCTGAGTTTCTAAAGTCAAAAAAAAAAAAAAGAAAATACTACTACTTCTTCCTTAAAAACTTCCTTTTTACAGACTTAAAAACTTCTAAAGACGAGGGAAAAATATTGATGCAGCATCGATCTATTTTACTAACAAAATCTCACAAGAATTTGCAAAATATCACGAGAGTTTGTAACAGAACGATGAAATTTCACGAGATTTTGAAAGTAAAATAGATCGATACCGCGTTTTTAAAAATCAATTTGATATCAGCATATGAAAATATATTTGAGTATATTATTTTTCAAAGTGTGAGAAATGGATAACAAAACTTCTATTTTCAATGACTACTTATTTTTGTCCAGCTTTAACATCGGTATCGGTTATCGGCTTCATGAGTTTTAAAATATCGGCATATCGGATATCGGCCAAAATCCCAATATCGTGCATCCCTAATCTCAACAAATAACAGAAGTTAACTAAACACTGAGCTTTGGTCAAACACCAAGCTCTGTCGACAGTAAGTCTAATCTATAAATCCTCTGTTGCTTATAGCTCTAGCTAACTGTGTTCTTCACATCCATCTTCACTCGTTATGAGCATTGGGCTTAGAAAATGGCTGGATCATTACAGATTTTGGAAAACTTTCCTATTAATTATATCTGAAAACACTCTTTACAGCCACTTAAAGAAGCTTTATAATTACTTTCCCACAATGATCCATTTATCATCCCATTATTCCATAATTTTCTCATCAGCGCTTGTTTGTTTCTATAATTTCTTCATAATCAGGATAATGTCTCTCTGAAATTATTGGAGGTTTCCGAACCTCCATTGTCAGTACAGGAGGAAAACCCAGTGTTCATCAGCATCCCATGTGCAGAACCTGGGCCACATCAAGCCTTCTCACATCATTAATCATGTGCTCACAGGCTAATAAAGCACAGCTAAACCCAGAGATATTTAGTGCTGCTTAGAGTGCCCAGGTCTTTGTAGCCAAGTAGTGTTTGTGATAGTGGAGCCTGTTCAGAGTAGCACCTGCACCTTATTGAGGGTTGCAATGATCTGACTGGTGTGGAGGCCTTGATGGTTTCAGATTTCCATCAACGACCCAAACCATGTTGGTTCACAAGCAATAACCACCATGTTGGCTCACCTTTAATGATTGTTTTCTAAGAATAACTGTACCTGAAGATTCATCTAAGACCTCAGCTAGACCCTTCAAACGCACTCTGGTTATATTGTATCTAAAACCAGTGTAAAAAAAGAGTATTTAGGTTTTAATGAGGCGACTTATCGGCAGAAAGAAAATGAATAGATCTCTACACTAAAAGTTAACCTTTTATCATCCACCTCAATTTGGGAAATTCTCACCTATTTTGCATAGCCAAATGGAAAAGCAAATAACTAAAGAACGGTAAGCCCAAATTACATGCCTGATACATTCATTGAAAGCTAACACCTTCTAGTTAAATTTGGGTGAGGAAAACACAGCCCAGACTGCATCAGTTCAAACGTGACTCGTTTTTTTTTCTTGAAAATAATAGGTCTTTTTTTAACAGAAGTTATAAAGACATGTTTTCTTTGGTGCTCGTTATGTCCATAAAATTAACTTGCTGGTTGAATTGTGGAGAATCTAAGCTTTCAAATAATGTCTAACATGTCTATATTGGTAAAAGGTTTACTGGTGTAATTTTCATGCATTCTCAGTTATCAGTTGTAAACGCTTTAAAACGGGTCGCCGGCGACGCGGTAGGTTTTGAAAACAGCTACTTCTTGGCCCCAGTAGGGTTTAATTGTAAACTCCAAACCTTAAATATTTGTTGAAATGTTTCTTGTTTATTTGTTTGCCTTCCTCATTCATCATCCCAGCTCTCTACTCTCCAGTCCGAGCCGTCCCGCTGAGACCCAGGCTTCACTCTCCCAGCAGTCACCGAGCAACAACCCCTCGGCATTCCCAAGCCCTCCAACCCATCTCTGCAGCTCCATCCAGTCAGACAGTGTCCGTCAGCAAGCCGCTGACCGGGCTGAAGAGCGCTCCATCAACGCCAACCGTTCTGGCTCCATCCCCGTCCCAAAACAGCCTGGGATCTTCTTCCAACCACTTTGAGCGCTCACCGTCTGCAGCTAGGCAGCTCCAGATGATCGCCCTGTCATCTGGTCAGCAGTCACAGGCGGGCACATATGCCCACACTGTGGTGCCGTCCAAACCTGCTGAGCTGGTTGAGCTTTCCAGCCAATCAAAGAGGACTGGAAACAAGGAAGACTTGGGTCGTATTCCTTTAAAATCCCCTCCTTTAGCCTCTGCTCCATCTCACTCACAGACTCTGAACAAGAAGAGAGAGCCAAAGGAGACTGAGGAGCAAGGAGACTCCAGCCGAGGAGCTAAACCCGGAGTCAGAGATGAACAGAGTGTCAGTAAAGACTTCCTGGGGGAGCAAGATGTCCACATAGAGAAGGTGAAGCAAGATAAACTAGCTAAGATGGAGCCAGACCCTGAATCAGAGAGAGATAAGGATCCGATGGAGATAACAGAGGAAGAGGAGAAAGACAAAGAGAGGAGAGGAAAGAAAAGGAAGCTGGAGGAGGAGGAAGGAGACGCTGCCATGGATACATCTGACAGCCTGGTTGCTCGGCCTCTACATCAGAACCAGAACACAGAACCACTTTCAGCTCCTGATACCGTTAAAGACGCAAACATTGAATCAAAACCTAAGCTGGATCTCTCTCCAATCCCAGTTAAAGCTCCTCTAAAAGGACTAGTTTCAGTCAAAACTCCAGTTACAGAACCCACTCCAGTTGGAACACCAGGCCAAGCTCCTATCAAACCCTCTGTAAAAGGACCAGTTTCCACTAGAACTCAAGCTACTGGACCAGTTCCAGTACAAACAGCTGTAACAGGACCGGTTTCAGCCAAAACACCAGTAACAGGACCAGCAACAGTCAGTACCCCAATAAAAGGACCAGCTTCGACAAGAATTCAAGTAACAGGACCAGTTTCAATCAAAACACCACTGACCGGACCAGCATCAGGTAATACCACAGTAAAAGGAACAGCTCCAACCCAGTCCCCAGTGACAGAATCCGTTCCAGTTGCAACACCAGTAGCAGCACCTGCTCCAGTTGAATCACCAGTAACAGTACCAGTTCCTTTAAAAACTTCATTGAAAGGAGCAGTACCGACTAAAGCTCAAGTTACAGGAACAGCTCCAGTCCAAACACCAGTAAAAGGACCAGCACCAGTTCATCCACCAATAAAAGGACCAGCACCAGTTCATCCACCAATAAAAGGACCAGCACCAGTTCATCCACCAATAAAAGGACCAGCACCAGTTCATCCACCAATAAAAGGACCAGCCTCAACCAAAACTCCAGTAGCATTTCCTGACCAAACACCAGTAACAGGACCAGCTCCTATTAAGACTCCTTTAATAGAACTGGTTTCAACCCAAACACAAACAAAAGGACTAGTTCTGAGCCATAAACCCGTAATAGGACCGATTTTGGTCCAACCACCGGCAACAGAACCAGTTCCTGAGAACTCGGCCCAAAGTCAGAGGCTTTCAGAACCTCAGCGGGACCTTCAGCTCAGCCAGGAGGACTTCTGTGAGAACATGTCAACTCAGTCCGACAACCAGTCAGGTAGTTCCTAAAACTATACTCACTTCTTTATGGTCAGAAATGTTGTTTTCTATGCTAAATCTTTACTTATCAAGGGCCTTAATCCTCGACCCAAATCCTTTAGAAATCTAATAACAGCAGTTAATTCCCAGATCTCCACCATCTCTCTGCCCTTCAGAGCCAGATGTTTTCTATCATTAAGAAATTAAGACAAAAAAAGATACAAAAGCCAGAATACTCAGCTATCATCATTCTGGTATTTGCATAAATATAAAAATCCAAATTAAATTTCTTAATCTGATAGCAAAAAGCATAATTTTTCTTTCAGCTCTAAAAATGGACCCTAGTTTATTTATTTAAATTCCTTCTTTAACAAATGCTGAAGGAACAGCTAAGTTGAGCTAGTCTGAGTCAACGTATGAAGTAGTGGGGAGTGGTGGCGTAGTGGTTAGGGCGTTGAGCTTGGAATTCAGAGGTTCTGAGTTCGAGCCCCACTCCCACAGACTGCCACTCTGGCTCTCTGAGTAAGACCCACACTGCTCCCCGGGCGCCGCACAAGGGCAGCCCACTGCTCCCAAAGGGGATGGGTGAAATGCAGAGGTAAATTTCACCAATGTGAGATCAATAAAGTTCCATAAAAAAAAAGTAAAGGGGCCAAAATCGATGACGTCCGATGCCTCATTACCGCCATACCACGTGACCTCTTTGAGAAATTGTTGAGAACTTCGACAGGCATTAAAACAGCCTCACTTTAGAGACTTATTAGGAGATTTGCAGTCAGCTGGATAAAGTTTGGATATATTCTAAAAAACAACCAATCTAGTTGGTTAAAACTAATTTGGTTAGATTAAACAATATAATGATACATTTTTAAGTTAATCATATTTCTGTTTTTTCTCCTCCCAGCATTGTCCAGCCTTTCTTCCCAGTCTCCTCCCTCCTCCCCCTTCATCGTCACCTCGTCAGAAAACCCTCCCCCCCTGCTCCCCGCTCAGGTCACCACCCCAACTGATCTCAGCCTAACTCATCACGGGGCGGCGAAGGCTGACAAAACACCATCAGATTCCCATCACGCACCTGAAGCTGAATCTGAACCTAACTACCAATCAGAAGAGGAGTCTGAGAGCTTCAGCCAATCTCTGGGCGGCCCCTGGGAAATGAAGGCGTGGCCTGAGGGACGACAGGTTCTTACTCACCTGGTGGAGGGATTTGTCATTCAGGAGGGTCTCCAACCGTTTCCTGTAAGGACACTCAGACATAAAACAGCATATCTAACAGTTTTGCCTGATCATTTTTATATGAACAAATATAAAAGCGTTGAAAAATGCCTGAAATCGTATCCTGAAAAATAGTTTTATCATTACGGTTTTTTTATGCGTATATTTTATAAATTAATTGAATTTTTTTTCCAAGTACAACTGAGAACAAAACTGATAGCAGATGTTTCATTTAATTTATAGATTATTTATTTATTGGACTCTTAATTTTTTAATCCGTGAAATTGCTAACCCCCACATTTTATGAATTATAATTAGTTCTTATGACTTATTGCTGCATGGTAAACACGGTTGTCTGATCACAGGCCAGTTTTAGGCAACGTAACAAAGTCAAATAAAAATTCTCCAGAAAAGCCTTATTTGAATACAGTTAAGCTCTAGTTTAGATAAGAGATCAAATAGGAAATAGTCACTGGATGACACCTGTAGACCTTTGGGCTGCGCTGATCTACCTGTGTTCTGTCATCCAGGTGAACCGTTCCTCCCTGCTGGTTCCAGAGCAGGCCCCCAAACAGGAAGTGAACGGGACCAATGGAAGAGAGGCGCTGCCAGCAGTAGAGCCCATAAAGCAGACGGAGCCCTCCACTGATTCAGAGGAAGAGGACGCCGGTGATGCGGGTGAGCTTGGGAACAGTAAGGCCTGAAGGAACCACCTTGTGTCCACCTACATGAAACGCAGCAGATCCTGAACATGTCTGTTATGTCTCGCTCAGAGTCAGGCCACAGAGATCGGACGGTGCTGCATTGTCAGTTCTGTGGGAAACGAGGCCACGCTCACAACTTCATGCGGTCCAAACGCTTCTGCTCCACTTCCTGTGCCCGCGGGTAAGACAGACTTTCTTTCTTAAAAACAAAACCAATAAGCAGAAGGAAGAAGGTTGTGGTTTCTCACCTGTAGTACTAAGCTTCCTCTATTCATTATTTCTTTATTGTTTTTCTTTCTCGGATGCCAGAATGTTCTGTAAACTTTAACAGTGGTCTTTGTCAGCAGTTGCTCAGGCTTTCCGGACATCCTTTAAGGCAGGCATCCTCAAAGTCGGTCCTCAAGGGCCGCTGTCCTGGAGGTTTTAGAGGTTTCTCTGCTTTAGCACAGCTGATTCTGATGATTGCAGTTCAACAAAAGCCTGTTAATCAACTATTAATGTAAACCAGCTGTGCTGGAGCAGGGAAACCTCTAAAACCTGCAGGACAGCAGCCCCTGAGGACCAACTATGGGGATGCCTGCTTTAAAGGAATAGTACACCCAAAACATGATTAGCCTTCATTTTCTACTCACCCCCATGCTGAACAACACTCTGGAGTACTTTTTTGATATCTCAAATGCATCTGGAGATCTGGGAGGCTTCTTGCTGTCTGCTGACATTCAAATAATGGAGGTCTATGGCGCCCGAGGCAGAAAGGTCCATAAAAGTCCACAAAAAACGTGTCAATATTCCTCCATACTGCTCGTCCAATGTATTCCAAGTGTCCTGAGTGGGTAGCATCCAGAATTTACTCGAAACGAAGTCATTTAGAATGTTTTTAGAGCATAAACAGTAGTGTATAGTATTTCCTGAAAGCGCGCACATGCGCGTTCACGACGCTACGGAAGTCGGCAGACCAAACCAGATGAAAGTGCGCATTCAGCGTCTGCTCTGCCGATAATGCAAGCGTAGAAGAAGAAATGTGCTGTTTACCTGTGCAAAGAAAGAAACAACGAAAGAAAAATGTCTGAGGACTTCAGTGTTGAGGAAGAGCATGAGTTCTTTGCCGAGCTGAATGCGCACTTTCATCCGGTTTGGTCTGCCACGGTTTCCGTAGCGCCGTGAACGCGCTTTAAGGAAATACTATACACTACTGTTTATGCTCTAAAAACATTCTAAATGACTTCGTTTCGAGTAAATTCTGGACGCTACCCACTCAGGACACTTGGAATACATTGGACGAGCAGTATGGAGGAATACTGACACGTTTTTGTGGACTTTTATGGACCTTTCTGTCTCAGGCGCCATAGACCTCCATTATTTGAATGTCAGCAGACAGCAAGAAGCCTCCCAGATCTCCAGATGCATTTGAGATATCAAAAAAGTACTCCAGAGTGTTGTTCAGCATGGGGGTGAGTAGAAAATGAAGGCTAATCATGTTTTGGGTGTACTATTCCTTTAAGGTTTTTCTTTCTGACTTTCAGTTCCATTCAGCGTATTTATATAACGCCATTTTACAACCCATTCCATTTCAAGACACTTTATGGATACAATTCAGCCAGACCTTACAGTCCCGTTGGTTCAACTTTTTTATCAAAGGAAATCCAGCTGATTGCATCAAGTCATCCACTTTCAAAACACGCTCCTCCTGGATGAGCTTTTGGTGAAGATATTCACTGGTTTCAACAAGAGCAAACCTTCAACACAACCAGACTTAGTGTAAATGGCCTTCTGCTGAGGCCAACATGGGTCGACAAGCAGACAAAGCAACGTGAAAGCACTGATCGATAACTGCTTTTCCTTGTCTGAAAAGGTAGTAATAAAATAGCTCCACAGGTGATTCTATCTGGGAAAGATGCTGTTATCCGGACGAGCTCTGAACCAGTTTTCATGTCAAAGGGATGAAAGAGAGCACACACGGTTAGTAAAACTGAGCCCATAGCTATATTCAGGATAGAAACAGGACTAAGCACTGAAAAGCAGGTCCAACTCTGCAATCTATGACCAAAGATGTTGATGGCAGCAGCCCAGCTGATATTACTCTCCAGGATGGAGTCACAGCCAAACAGGAACAGAGCAGATGAAGCTACTATGAGAAAAAGCAGAGAGAGCAGAACGTTAGAGATTGAAATAGAATGAGGCAGATAACAAGGGTCCCTATGTCCTCCAGCAGTCTAAGCCTTTAGCAGCATAACTATAGAGACAGCTCAGGATAACCTGAGACACTTTAACTATAAGCTTTAACTGAAAGGGAAGATTTAAGCCTGATAACTAAAAGATCTGCCTCCCATTCTACATTTGGAAATTCTAGAAACCCCTTGTAAACCTGCAGATTGAGAGTGAAGTGACTTTTTTAGGGATATAAAGAATTATCAGATCTCAGAGCAGAAGGAGGATTATAAATTCTACTCTGGATTTAACTGGAAAACAATTAAGAGAAGCTAAGAAAGGAGATGTATGATCTCACTTTTTAATTTCAATCACAACTGTGGCTGAAGGCTTTTAACTACCGTTTGTCGTCTCCTTGATGCTGCATTTTTTTCCATATATCCTTGGAAAAAAGTCTAATGGGACAGACATCACGCCACCATTTAGCAGTGATTCCCAACCTGTGGTCCAACAAGTGAACACAGGAGGGCTTTAATGGGAAGAAAACTGAAAATATTTTTAGGAGTTTACTGATTTATTCCCTGAAATATGAAATAAGTGCAGTCATTTAGACCCCTTTTAAAAATTTCATAAATATATAAAAACATTAAGCAAATAAGTTCCTACCTCGGCTGCAGAGACACATTTGATGAGTACTTCTGGAGTCCTAGCAGTGGTAGTGGGTTTGGCAGGATGTGGTTATGTGGTGACCATGCAGAGAAGAACAGGTGTCTATGTAGATCTCAGTCTGAATCAGAGCAGCAGAACAACAAGGTCTCGACCTATCCTGTGTTAACACCTCTGGGTTTCTTTCTCAGGTTCAACGTCCGGCTGACAAAGCGCCTGAGGGCCCTGAGTGCAGGCAGCCGATCCGAGAGGCCCCGTCCCACTCTGAACCGGGCGGAGTCGGTACCTGGGAAACCACTGCTGCTGCGCTTGGTAGGAACAGCCATCTCTATACCTAACACATAACAACGCTGTACCAGTCAAGTACACATTAAAACCCGGAAATTGTCAATCTACTCGATTAAATACACAAAAGTATGATCTGCATGCATAACAACATTCAGTGGCAAAACAGGGATTGGGGATTGGGATATAAATAAATTGTTTGGTTCCTGTGGTTTTGGTGTAATCCTTCAGGCTGTGACAGTACTTACAGTTTTAGCTATTTTTGGCAATTAGCTTTTACTCTAATATGTATGTTTGTTTTTTCTACTTTAGGAGAAAAAGTTGTAACCATTTAATGATTCCAATGCATTGATCTCTTTGAGATCTACTTCCCAAGTAGAAAAAGGAAATGTGGGAAGTTTGCTCCCTCTGGTGGTGTAGTTTGTAATGGCATGTTCCTCTACCTTTAGATCATTATTGACATTTCGGATACTTAAAAAAAATAAATTCCCTTTATAACAGTTAACTTTCAGCTACTCATTTAATATGCAGTATGCCATGGACAAAGGTACATGCTCTTACTTTGCACTTTGTTGCAATTGCAGCTTTTTTAAGGTGCTTTATAAATAAAGTATGGCATGGCATTTTATTTTACTAAAATACTAAAGAGAATTTGATGCATATTTTAGATTTTGTAATCAAAATATTTTGGATTTGCCTGTTTTTCTGTCTCTGATTATTAAAAACAAACATTGAAGAATTAATTTATATTAGAAGGATAAAAATGATTTATGCTGTGACTTAAAGGGTAGTTATTTTAACTTAATATAAGTCAATAATTAACATTTTGAATATTTTTTCAATTTTAAAAAATATATGCCAGAGAACATGATTAAAAAAAATTTATGTAAAAAAACTTTGATTATTGTAAATGCTTATTTTGTAAAAGTATAGAACTTTAAATAACTTTTATTATCAAATGATATATCTTTCTGTTGAAATACAATATAAATAATATAAAATTATTGGTTTTATTTGAAATATTACATTCTTATTTATTAATATTCGAACATCTTTGTTATATTGCTTGTTTTTTTAAATGTTATTTTAGTTTTATGTTTGTATTTATTTTAACTTTTTGTACATGTTTTTTTGTTGTTTATACAGTTTATAGTTTTTTTATTATTCTTACATTCTCCAGAGTAACTTTGGATCAATTCACTGTTTAGTCTGAAAATGTTTCATGGTTCAGAAGGATTCAAATGACAGTTTTTTAGAAAACGAAACCAGTTTGAAGTTAAATAATGAATGAACTCGTCCGTCTCTCACCTACCCTCGACCTTCTGCAGCCTCGGGACCTTTGGAGCGCCGGGCGGCGCGAGAAGGACGGGAAAGAGAAGCCAGCGACTGCGGCAGTAGTGGAGCAGAAGGATGAGGAGGAAGACACAGACACGCAGGAGTCTCCACATGTCTTTGGGGAGGCGGAGGAAGACGATGATGATGGAGGGGAGGAGGATCCTGCTGTTGCCATGGTAGCCAGGATGGAGAGGCGAGCAGCCCGGAGAGCGAGGAGGGCGTCTGCCCCCGCCGTCTCGGCGTCGACGCACACCACCACGTTACGCCCCGCCCCGTCCCAGTGGAGCGTGGAGGAGGTGACGGCCTTCATCCACACGCTGCCGGGTGAGTTTCCTCCCACGCCAGAAACGGGCTGCGTGTGGCGCTCCTGCTGAGACGCTGTGGAACCAGCAGCTTGATTTACGTCTAAAGTTTGAACAGTCAGCAGATGATGGAGACTGTTTTCCTGGATCCAATCATCCAATTAGTCGTTTCGCAAAAACCTCTAAACCAGCTGCAGACTGAGGTAATTTACATCTCTCTAACCACAAACTGTCGGCCTCATTGAGCAACGGCTGGAAAAAAGATAAACCTTCAGTGATAAAATCCACCAAATCTGACTCCTCTAACCGTTTTCAGGTCTTGCAGCTTTTTTTAATTAGCTGTTGTTATCAGCAAACAAAGTTTAACTGAATAGACTCCGTTATATGAGCTTAGATCTTGTTTACATAGAAGGACAAGGGCTGTGAGGATATCAGTAAAACAGCCGTTAAAGAGGCACCTGAGAACAAAACGAGACAGAGATCCTATTACAGCTGAAAACATGTCCATTTGTTGGAAAAAAGTAGTTCTCCTAGAGAACTCATAATCACTATCAGAATGAGATGTGCTTATAGCAAAAACCCGAATGTTCATCTAAACATCAGCCGAACTGAGTTTAAACTGTTCCAAGCAGAAATTTGGTCTCTACAGGTCCTAAAACTCTACAAGAGCCAGATTCACCTCTTATATATGTCATTCTGTGGTGCTTCTAAATCAGATTCAGACCAAGTGTGGGGGCATTTTTTTTTTATTATGGGGGAACTAAATAAAAGAATAAAACAAAAAACAGGGCAAATGTTCATACTTTTAATATATTAAGTGAACCAAAGGGCCACTTTGAGCTCTGAAAACCTCTGATCTAGCAGCTGAAATCTAGGATCATATTCCAAAATGCATGAAGCTAAAATGGAGCAATGTCATTGTTAAATCATTAATGAAATAAAATAGTGAAGATAAATTAAAAGAATTGCTCCTTAACAAGAAGGTTATGGTTTTGTTTCCCGACCTGGGGTCTTTCTTCGTGGAGTTTGCATGTTCTCCCTGAGCATGTGTGGGTTCTCTCCGGGTACTCCGGCTTCCTCCCACAGTCCAAAAACTTGACTGTGAGGTTAACTGGCTTCTCTAAATTCTCCTTAGGTGTGAGTATGTGTGTGAATGGTTGTTTACCCTGTTTGTCTCTGTGATGCCCTATGTTGGTCTGGTGACCTGTCCAGGGTGTACCCCACCTCTCACCCGTAGACAGTTGGAGATAGGCACGCTCATGACCCGCTTAGGATAAGCGTGACAAAAAATGGATTGATGGATGGAATAGAGGTATCTATAATTAGTGTTTTCTACACTTACCGGCCACTTTATTAGGTACCCCCATGCTAGTAACGGGTTGGACCCCCTTTTTCCTTCAGAACTGCCTCAATTCTTCGTGGCATAGATTCAACAAGGTGCTGGAAGCATTCCTCAGGGATTTTGGTCCATATTGACATGATGGCATCACACAGTTGCCGCAGATTTGTCGGCTGCACATCCATGATGCGAATCTCCCGTTCCACCACATCCCAAAGATGCTCTATTGGATTGAGATCTGGTGACTGTGGAGGCCATTGAGTACAGTGAACTCATTGTCATGTTCAAGAAACCAGTCTGAGATGATTCCAGCTTTATGACATGGCGCATTATCCTGCTGAAAGTAGCCATCAGAAGTTGGGTACATTGTGGTCATAAAGGGATGGACATGGTCAGCAACAATACTCAGGTAGGCTGTGGCGTTGCAACGATGCTCAATTGGTACCAAGGGGCCCAAAGAGTGCCAAGAAAATATTCCCCACACCATGACACCACCACCACCAGCCTGAACCGTTGATACAAGACAGGATGGATCCATGCTTTCATGTTGTAGACGCCAAATTCTGACCCTACCATCCGAATGTCGCAGCAAAAATCGAGACTCATCAGACCAGGCAACGTTTTTCCAATCTTCTATTGTCCAAGTTCGATGAGTTTGTGCAAATTGTAGCCTCAGTTTCCTGTTCTTAGCTGAAAGGAGTGGCACCCGGTGTGGTCTTCTGCTGCTGTAGCCCATCTGCCTCAAAGTTCGACGTACTGTGCGTTCAGAGATGCTCTTCTGCCCACCTTGGTTGTAACGGGTGGTTATTTGAGTCACTGTTGCCCTTCTATCAGCTCGAACCAGTCTGGCCATTCTCCTCTGACCTCTGGCATCAACAAGGCATTTCCGCCCACAGAACTGCCGCTCACTGGATGTTTTTTCTTTTTCGGACCATTCTCTGTAAACCCTAGAGATGGTTGGGCGTGAAAATCCCAGTAGATCAGCAGTTTCTGAAATACTCAGACCAGCCCTTCTGGCACTAACAATCATGCCACGTTCAAAGTCACTCAAATCACCTTTCTTCCCCATACTGATGCTCGGTTATAACTGCAGGAGATTGTCTTGACCATGTCTACATGCCTAAATGCACTGAGTTGCCGCCATGTGATTGACTGCTTAGAAATTAAGTGTTAACGAGCATTTGGACAGGTGTACCTAATAAAGTGGCCAGTGAGTGTATATCTTAGTTCATTTATTTTAATATTTATTTTGTATTATGTCTTTGGTATAGGGGTCATAACAGGAGCCCAGTTCTTAAGGGGCCCAGATGGCCCCTCTCTAGAACCACCCACGATGTCATTAATGTTAATATTCAACAAAAATGAAGCCCAAAGGGAAAATCCATCTAGAAATGGCCACGATCGAACAGTCTGCAGAACCATCAGCAGCGGCAATAATTTGATTCACTTTGTAATCCTTTGTTATACAGAGAGGTTCATAAGTCATTTCAATGAAAGGCCTCAAAACCACCAACCCACCACCATGCTTAACTGTTGCAGATTTTGATATGCTGTGTTCATCTCTAAACATCTCTTTTTTTCCCCATCGGTGTTTATTGAGTGTTTATCAAGATTATTGCTCTGGAAATCCTTTGTTCATGGAAGTACAATTTTACCAACCTACATCGTGCTGCCATCTTGTTTTTAGGGAAACAAGGCCTTCTAATTGATCCTTTTCAAACAGCCAGACTGGTCTGGTGTTTTTCTGTTTAACCGTTTGTGACCTTTAACCTTAAAGGTCCATAGTTATTTGCCTATACGTAAAAAGACCAAAAGCTAGTTGATCATATAAGGCTATAAGCGTCCGTCCTGATGGTCTTCTGATCATCCTTTTTGAGCAGCAATAGAACCTCAGCACTGGGTGCCATGAGCTTACATAAACAGACGTGTCACCATCTACTGGCAGCACTGTTGAACTGCCAGAAAGCCAGATGGTGGGCATTGATGCTGCTACTATAAAGTCCTGACCGTGCTGTAATTACTCATAGAAAACCTGTTCCAGAGGTAAATATAACTACCTTAAACCTCCTCTATATATCCTCTCCTGGTTCATCTGTCACATTTACCCCCATCTAGTTGCGCACTAAGTGAATTACAAACAACAGACTTGGGACCTGCTGCGGAAGCCATTGACGGACATTCTCCTCTTTCTGAATGGAGGGGACATTCTCACACTGTAAAAAAGAGAAAAGTAGAAAGAACTCAAAATATTAAGGCAACCAAGTTCAGAAAATGTTTAGGTTTACAACCTAAACCTAAACATTTAAGTTTTACTCTTAAAGTTGGCAAACTTTGCATTAAGATGAGATATGACTTTATTGAACTCACTACAGAGAAAATGAACTTTGTGAAAACAGATTTAATAAACAACAGGAGGGGCAAGAGAAGGAAAAGTTGCATCAAAGAAGTACAAAGTCAGGCTAATATACAGAAAATAGGTAAAAAACAAAGAATAGAGCTTTAATGTGCCTTATATACCGATCGTGCGGATAAGATACACTTATTTATCAGAACATGAAGTACAGATTTTTACTTTGGAATCATAGTTGTTTTCACGAAGGGGGATGGTGGCCTAGTGGTTAGTAGCCTGGGTGCCATTCCGAACTTAGTCCCGCCCACAAAGTTTGAGGTCGAGAAGTTCGGTCTGGCTCTGCTCCATAGTAGCGCGAGTATTATCGCCCACTGTCAGGCGATCCAATCAAATTGTCAGGGCGGGCTTTATACGATGATGGACAGATGGTCAACAGTAACGTAATCAACCATGTGACCAATGCGCGCTTGGGTGACAACAACAATGGCTGCCACTGGAGAGTTGAGGTGAGTAGATTCTGCTATTAGGTCTGTTCTAGAAGATATCGACAGCAAATTAATTTTAAAAGAGGAACAGAGAAAAGCGATCAAGTCTCATCTTCTTATTATAGGCGTGAAACTGCACGCTTTGATTTTTGTGGACAACAACTATGCCTCGCTTAACATACGTCACGCACTCCGTTGCTCTTATTGGTTGTAGGTCTATCCAATTGAGTGCAGAGGCATTTTTTTTTCCTGGTTCGTTCAAAACACGCCCCATAATCACAGCTCTATGGAGCAGTATCAGACTCATATTCTGACTAGAATTGAGTCGGACTACGTCAGGCTAAGTGGTTAGGGCATAGAGCTTGGAATCCTGAGGTTCTGAGTTTGAAACCCACTCCCACAGCCTGCCACTCAGGCCCACAGCCCATCCCTTTACAGAGAACATCACCTCTTCAGCCAGGCCAACAATTCCCTTTAACAACACCCCCTGAGATCGGTACGGGGTATTACAGGCTAACAAAAAAAAGAAACCAATCAACCCCCAATACTAAGGGGCGGACTTACTCGTCAGGTTCAATTTGCATGTTTTCTAAGCCAAAACACAGCTTTGTATTGATCCACTTTATAAAGCCAGAAACTCAATGCCATTTCTGACATTTTGCATTTGAAAAAATTTCCTGGATGGGAAGTGAAACGTTTTCAAACTTTGAAAAAAAGTCCAATGGATTGTTTTTATTATTTTTTTTAAATGACTATGATCTGGATGACTGAGAATCTCCACCAGCACACTAATCCTAAGCTATGAGAAAGCTTTCTTTGATGATGATATTATTAGTATATCAATTTATTGAAGCAATGTTTGATTTTGGCTAAAAAGCCAGATTTGTTACAAACGTTCCCTTTAATATAAAGCAGCAGTTTGGAAAACATTTTTATTCGGCTTTGCATTAGATTAGATGTTCTTCCCCCCAATGACTGTGGATGTTTCTGTTCTCTTTCAGGGTGCGGTGACGTGGCCGAGGCCTTCAGGATGCAGGAAATCGACGGGCAGGCTCTGCTGCTGCTAACTGAGGACCACCTGATGACCAGCATGAACATTAAGCTGGGCCCTGCCCTCAAGATCTGCGCTCACATCAACGCTCTGAAAAACCAGTGAAAAGAGACAGAGCCAAACCTGGAGAAGGGAGAACTTCAGAGGGCAATAAACAAGAGAGAAAATCTTTGGTTACAACAGGTCGGAAGCTGACACCAAGGATGACAGAAAAAAGTCACAAAAAGAGGAAAATGTCGGTAATTTATAATTTATGACGTTCTAATAAAGGCATGGCCTTATGGGAGCAGAACGAGCAGAAACTCATCTGTCTGCAGCTGAGTGTAGCAGGAAACACAGAGAGCTTTTGTACCTTTCTGTATATTTTACATGCCACTGGAGAGTGTACATTTCAAGCTATTTCATGAAGGATTTTCAACATTTAATATATGAAATTTGTCTATTTAGTTTTTTTAGAGTGTGACGTCGATGACAAATCTATCCCCGTAGCTAACATAACCAGTGTGTGGGAGTGTGGCTGTGTGAATGTTAAAAGGAGGAAGAAAAGGAAGATAGAGATCTGTAGATTTTGTGTGATTCATTAAAGTTTCATGTTTTCTATCAACATATTCTGGACAAAATACGTCTATCGGTTGAAAAGAGAGAACAGTGGCTATCAGGGTAGAGAGCGGTGTCTTCAGTCGTCACATTTTTATGATATCCTGCTTGAAATTATTTAATAAATGAAGAATTAATCAAATAGAATGATTGTTTCATTGTTTGGACGTGTCTCTGCAGTAAGGCAGGCGTTTTTTCAGTGTTTTACATTAGAGACGATTCTGTTGCTTCACTCAAATCCATCAGAACCTCCTACTAGATGAAATAAAAGGAAAAGAGATAAATGATTCACTAATTTAAAAGAAAAAGAAACATTTTTGATTTAAAAACTTGTAATTATATTGTCATTTTACACTCCCTGGCCAAAAAAAAAGTCGCCACCTGGATTCAACTAAGCAAATAGGTACGAGCCTCCTATTAGATAATTACTGCATGGGTGATTATCTTTCAGCTGGCAACAAGTTATTTAACCCCAACTGGTGCAATGACTTGCTTCTCATTTCCTAAACAACCTTGTCGAAAGACACATCCCGTGGTCGTGGAAAAGATGTTTGAGAAGGGTCAAATCATTGGCATGCATCAAGCAGAGAAAACATCTAGAGAGATGCAGAAACTACTAAAATTGGGTTAAGAACTGTCCAACGCATTATTAAAAACTGGAAGGATAGTGGGGACCCATCATCTTCAAGGAAGAAATGTGGCCGGAAAAAAATCCTGAATGATTGCGATCAGCGATCACTTAAACGTGGGGTGAGATCAAATAGAAGAAACACAACAGTAGAACTCAGGGCTATGTTTAATACTGAAAGTAAGAGCATTTCCACATGCACAATGCGAAGGGAACCCAAGGGATTGGGACTGAACAGCTGTGTAGCCATAACAAAACCACTAATCAGTGAAGCTAACCAGAAAAAAAGGCTTCAATTTGCTAGGGAGCATAAAGATTGGACTGTGGAGCAATGGAAGAAGGTCATGTGGTGTGATGAGTCCAGATTTACCCTGTTCCCGAGGGATGGACCAATCAGGGTAAGAAGAGAGACAGGTGAATTGACCCACCATGCCTAGTGCCTACTGTACAAGCCTGTGGGGGCGGGGTTATGATCTGGGGTTGCTGCAGTTGGTCAGGTCTAGGTTCAGCAACAGTATGTGGTCAAATAATGAGGTCAACTGACTACCTGAATATACTGAATGACCAGGTTATTCCATCAATGGACTTTTTCTTCCCTGATGGCACAGACATATTCCAAGACGACAATGCCAGGATTCATCGGGCTCAAATTCTGAAAGACTGTCATGATGGGTTTAAGGTTCTTAGCCCATATGCAGAACACAACGGAGGCTGGGTAAAAGTTTGACAGAGTTTATTGAACGTTTCACAAAACACAAGATAATGTACTGGATCAGGAACTGGTCCGGGCTGGTTCACTGAAGTCTGCAGAGATGATAGTTTGATTAGAAGGCAGGCAGATGATTTATGAGTCTTTGATAATTCAGGATTATACCTTGACTGAGTCCGGGCTTCTCTTTGAGAGAGAGAGGGAACCGTTGGGTCCAGAGACTGTTGGTTCAGCAGAGTACACGAGCAGCTGCAGCGTCTAGCTTCTGACTTGAATGGCAGACCTTGATCAGAGTTTCCAGCTCTTCAGTAAGAGCAGCAGGGGAATCCACATAGGAATCTTCAGGTTAGGCTCTCTGGGGCAGACTTGGCAGGTTAAGCTCGCCCAGAGCTTCAGGCTAGAGACAGGTTTCCTGTGAGGCAAAAACAGAGGAGAGTTAGAATCTGTTCTCTCTCAAGAGACAACTAAGATTCTTCAGGTTCAAGGCTCAGGTTGCTAACCAAACTAAGGTCAACACTGCGGCGTCGAAGCAAGGTCTGGCAGCTGGTTATAAAGGAGAGGTCTCCTGATGAGTAGATGCGTCTCAGGTGTGCTGGAAGACTCCAGCTCCAGGAGACCCACGGCGCACTCTGCTGGAGGAAGGTGGTACAGCTCCAGATCCCAACAAAGACTGGTTTTTTAATCGTCAAATTGTACTAATAAAGTTTCAAAATGTTATTTTAATATCTTGTTTTCCAGGCTGGACTGAGCATTAAACACATGCCAATGATTTTTGAAGAAACAAACAATCAAATGCTTTAATTTTTAATGTAGATCATTAAGTATTTTGGTGCCAAGTCTAAACAGCTGCGGATTTCAAAGTTAATTGGTTCTCGAAAATATACATTAGAATAAAATGACATGTTTTACTCAGATTTCCAAGTTCTTTCACCCTCAGATACCATGCATCTAGTTCAGGAAAACACCAGGAGCCACCAAGACTGCAGTGTTTCTGTCCAGAGTGAAGCCAGGTTAACATCCTCATGGACTGAGGGGCTGCAGACCTTCAAATAATCCCCTGCTCCAGATCTGAAACTCTCTATTTTTTATTTATTTATCCATGTTCTGTAAAGATTTCAGACTGTTCTATATTTGGTATGTTTTTGTTTTACTCTTTCCAATTTAAAAAATGTATACAACACAGTGGCGGCTGGCTAATAGAGGGCACCAGGGTGCCGGCCCACCCACCGAATGACCTTGATCAAGACATAAAAAAGTATATATTTTAATATTAAATTAACATTTAAAATATATCGAACTATAGTAATATGTATTTTTTAGATGTGCAAGATACATATTTAATCTTTAATTACTAGTAAAGGGTCATTCCATTTTTAATCAGATTGGTGGCGTATTTCTGGCCTAGGACGCAAGAATCGTTGCCCATTGACTCTCTTTAAAAGTTATACAGACGCAGTAGCTCCTCTGCAATACAGAGGGATAGGAGAGCTCGGGCACTCTCAGTGTATTTGCTCACCACCTCCTGCCACAGCACAGAAGTTTGCTTTTTTCTGCTTTCCCTGCCTCCTTTTTCAATCATCAGGATCTGAGCCAGCATGGATAAAGGCAAGTAGGACTGATTTAAAGCACTTTGTAGAAAAGGCAAAGAAGATTAAACAATCTGGGATTCACATGGAAAATATAATATAGTGAACCTTTCCTAGATGTTTGTTAATTTGCATAGTTGCACTTAAATAAAAACATTCTCAGACAGTTTTATATATTAAAAAATATAAAACTGATTAATAGCTGCTCCATTATTAAACTGGTAATTTATTTTTTTTTTAGGTTTGTGTCAATATTGGACTATTCAAAACACAGATTTACCTTCACTGTCATGATGGGTTACTGAAAAGCCCAATATGCAGAACACCACGGAGACTGAAGAAAAGTTTAACAAGTTTATTGTTCACAAGCACATGGAAATAACACTGGAACTGGTTCAGGCCTGGGGGCAGGTTCACTGGAGTCTGTATGGGAGATAGTTCAGTTAGCTTGGACGCAGTTGAGTTTGATTTAGAGAGTTTCAGGTTTATACCTTGAGAAGTCCGGTTTAGGCTTTGAGGGAGGAACTGTTGGGTCCAGAGATTGTTTAGTTCAGCAGAGTCCGATAACTGATTCAGCGTCTTACTTCTAGCGTGAGGGCAGACCTTGGCCTTGGGTTTCCAGCTCTTAGTCCAGAGCTGCATGGGAATCCAGAGAAGAGTCTTCAGGTTTGGCTCAGAGGGCAGGCTCGGCAGGTTAAGCTCATCCAGAGCTCACAAGAGAAAAACAGGATTCCTGAAGCAGAGACAAAAGGATTAGAATCCAGTCTGGATTCAAGAGCAACAAAGGTTCTCAGAAGATGCTAGGCTCAGGTGCTAACCAACTGGATTTAACACTGCGGCGTCGAGGCAAGGTCTGAAGGCAGGTTATATACTGTGGATCCTCTGATGATGAGATGGGCCTCAGGTGTGTCGAAGGCTCAGCTCAGGAGGATCCATGGCGGACTCTGCTGGAGAAAGATGGAACTTCTCCAGCTCCCAACATTCACAAAGCCTCAGAAGGGCAAGATTTATGTACCAAAAGTAAACCCGTACATGAAATTATATTTTGTCTTTATAAAAGTTTTTGTTTTTTTGTTGTTGGCATATAAATATACTGGTGTTATAGCTTAGTATACACTTAAGTGGTTTTTGGTAAACGTCTATTTTGAATTTATATCTCCCCCTGGAGAAAGTTCCACCAGCCACCACTGATGCAAAAAAAAAAAAACAACAACCATATTTTATGGGTGCTATGATTCAATTTAAAGGTGCTTCAGCACCCCTAAAAAAGGTCCATACGCCTATGTTGTTGGGTGAGATCCACAAGGCGGAGCAAATGGAAGCTTTGTAAAGCACGGTGGTAGCTGTATCATGCTCAGGCGACTGATTTACATAAATTCCATTCAGTTTTAACTTTCACTTTGGTCTTGCAGGAAGATAAATTTCCCAAACATCCAACTAAACCTTGATGGAACTGATAAATCTGCTTGACATGGATCCTCTGCAACGACCCTGACTCACATCCTGGTGAAAATCTGAAAACTACAAACTAAAGACTAGTTTAATTCAACTCACTTAAAAACATGGTCAAATGTCAGGTGTTTGCTGATTGTTATGAACAGCACGTGATAGGGTTCTTCTTGCTGATGGTTTTTAACCTAAATGCTAGTCTTGTTTGCTGCTCTTGATTCTTTAAGGAATGCAGAATGACCACTGCACCCAACAAAACGATCAAACCAGATTCATTTTTTTAAAAGGTTATGGTGGAAGTCATATCCATGAGGTGAAATGTGCTGCATATCAACCAAACTGATTTAAATTCATGTCTCAGAGTTCCTTCCTGAGAATTTCTGCCTCCTGATACCTTGATCAGTCTGCATGAGCTTCCCCCTTCTTTTCTCCATCTGGTTCCTGTTAGGATGTGGATTTTCTCTCATTGGCTTGGAGGAGGGGGCAGGTTTGCGCCACACCCTGAAGTAAATCTTATTCTATCAATTTTTTCCCCTTGTGGATAAAGCGATATAACGGAACACTGGAAAACAGCTCCTAAATTCCTTTTGAAAGCATCTTTTTTCCGCTTAGAAGAATATTACCTTTTAGTTTTTCTAAATTAAGAAAATAGTTCCACTGAAATTATTAATTAAGCATCTTAAGACAGTGTTTTCTGGCAGACAGAAAAAAGATATAGCTCAGGAAAGAAAGTGGAAAAACTCGCCGCTTGTTCATATTCTTTGGAACGCGTAAAGACGCACAGCGGAGCTCCATGGCGCACATTTGCAGGCAGCTGATTGGCATCGGGGGGAGCTGCGCAGGCTGGGTCGGGCTCATCTTCGCCACCGCGACCAATGACTGGGTCCGCACGTGCGACTACTCGGTGGCCACCTGCCTGCGCATGGACGAGCTGGGCTCCCGCGGCCTGTGGGCTGAGTGCGTGGTCTCCCCGTCTCTCTACCAGTGCGTGTCTCTGGACCAGATGTTCTCCCTGTCAGGTGAGCTGCTTACTGAAGCTGATGCCTCAGACAAAAAAAGTTCTGTTTTTATCAGTTTCTTTTGTTTTTGTGACTTTTTTCCATAAAATGGAGAAGTAGGGGACTCTTAAGTTAGTTTACTGTTAATGTGTTAACAGTTATCTGCATCCTGTCTGTCTTATAAACCACTCTGTTAAAAAGTTTTGTATCATCTATTGTTAGAAAGTCCATGTTGTTTAGATGTTTTTCTGTTGGAAACTGTTCATTTATACTGTGTTTTCGGTGAGATGTCATATGTCCGACGCTCATGAACGCACCATAAGTGTTCGAAGCTTCATTGAACACACCACACCTGCAAGTGAGATGGCTGAACGTTTTTCCTGCTGATACAGCAGTGTAAAGCTCATTATTTCCTGTTTTTTCCTGAAATTCTTCATTTGTATGTGTTTACTAACTGGACTTGCTGTGTGTACATGTCAGAAGAACCACAGTAAATCTACAACAAACCAGACATCTGCTTCCGTGTCTTTTAACGGGGACACATTCCATACACCTTGCCGCTCTAAACCAGTTAACTCCTGGAGAACACCTCATCTCCTTTTCATGGTCCTTCGAGCCGGATTAGAGTAATATCAAGGTATGGATCCTGCAGATGCCCACACTGAGCCAGCACGCCAACGTGCTTCGCAGAGAGAGCGTTATCCACCAGCTTACCTGAGTGACTATGTGGTTGCAACTCTCCCTTCAGAGGGACAAACCCACACCACACACCCAGCTCCATCCATCCAGAGTTCACATAGCCGGAAAACAGACATGTCTCGGAGGAGCTCCAACCCCAGGTCTAGATGCTCATCTTGCTCATCTCGCTCAACCACCAGCAGATTCTCCTCTCACATCTTATCAGAGCTAGACACAGCTCAACTTGAAGAAAGAGTGAAGGAAATGGAGCTTGAGGAATTACAGCAGACAATAGAGGAGGATCAACAAGTTGATAACGAGCGTCAGAGGCTTCAAATTCAAGCCAGAGAAGCCCAACAGCTACAAGAGGAAGCCATCAGAGCACAAGAATTGCTGGCAAGACAGATGGAGAAACGACGCCAGCTAAAGAAGAAATGTAATGAGCTGGAGATAGCTAAAATGGTTACTTCTCTCCTCAAAGTGAGATCCCAAGATTCTGGTGACACCGGATCCTCCCCACATCCACCAGATCAGCACAACATAAGTAACCCTATGCCTCAGCCAACTCCAGCTCCTCTTCCCATGGCTATTGCTCCACCTGCAGCAAAGCAACGTCCTGCTCTGCCTCCTACAGCTGCAGCTCCACCCTCAGTAATTGTAGCTCCGCCTCAAGTACTTCATGCAGCTCTACCTACCACGGCCTCAGCTTTGCCACCAGTGATTGTGTCTACGCCTCCCATGCTCCATGGAGCTCAGCCCATTGTAGCCCCGGCTCCTCCTCCGGTGAGTGTAACTACACCTCTCACTGTTCCAGCTCCGCAGACTGCAGCTCCACCACTGGTGAGTGCAGCTCTGCCTCTCACTGTCCCAGCTCTGCATCCTGCAGCTCCACCTACAGTGAGCGTGGCTCCGCCTCCAGGGCAATGTCCACCCTCACCTCTTCATCCACCATTACAGTCAGCCTGTTCATCTATGCTTCCTGGTTTAGCGGCGGTGGACTACAACCTAGTCCCTGCTCCATACTCAATTTATCCAGCGCAGCATCAGCCGACTCAGTCAACAATAACATATCCTGTCCAAACAGCGTCCTACCCTTCAGCCTTGCCTCAATCCAGTCCACAACAACCACAGGCAGCTGATGTTTCTCAACTCTTTTCTCCTTCCTATGGTATACCCAAACCTATGATTCCTTTCTTTGAGAGCGGCAAAGAAAGCGACTTTGCTCTACTTAAGATAGCGCTCGACAATCTTCTGAACAGCCATGTTCACCTGAACGAGCAGTACAAATATCAAGTGCTTCTTGGACATTTGAAGCTGCAGAGCGCGCTTCAGCTGGCTAAAGCCTTCATGTATGATCCAAGGCCATATACAGCAGCTATGCAGGCTTTACAAGATAAGTATGGTCAACCCCGTCAGCTCGTCCAAAGTGAACTGGGTGCCATCCTAAATGCTCCAGCACTCAAGTTTGGTGACTCTGAAGCATTTGATGCATTTGCCCTATCTATCCAATCACTAGTAGGCATGCTTAGGACCCTGGAGGGTCAGAACGGCTACGAGCTGCGATGTGGATCTCATGTTGACCGACTGCTGAGCAAGATGCCTCCCAGCTACCGTGATGGGTTTGTGGAACACTGTCTGAACCAAGGTATTCTTAGGACAGGTATTGACCAAACTTACACCTTACCTGATCTGAGTTCCTGGTTACAGATGAAATCCCAAGCTAAACGCATAGCAGGTCGAGCAGCTTCGATTTATAACTATGAAGCTCCCAAGCCACTGAAGAACGACCAACGTCCCTTCAACCGATCAAAGGTGAAGTCAACAGCATTCCTCCTCACTGCCAGTGGAGACCAAAGCCCCAAAGGACAAAAGTCTTCACCGCCAAAGCCCTCATCCAAGCCCAAACCATATTGTCCTCACTGTGACAGTAAAGAACATTTCTTAAATGCCTGCACAGAGTTCAAGAAATTGAACATCAACCAGGTTGTGAGGTGGATACAGGATGAACATCGATGTTGGAAGTGTGGACGATCTCATAAACCAGAGTTTTGCACCCTCAAGCGACCGTGCAATACCTGCAAAGAGCAACATCTCACAGTATTACACGATGCAGTCCAGCAAACTCAGAAGAGCGTCTTCATGGTGACGGCTCCGACTGAAAAGGTGTACCTGGACAGACCAAACAGATCTCCCAAGGTGATGTTAAAAGTTGTAAAGGTCCTACTCCATAATCAAGACAGAGTACTAGAGACCTATGCAGTTCTGGATGATGGTTCGGAGCGAAGCATCATTTTGCCACAGGCTGTGCAACACCTGAATATCACCATGCGGCCTGAAACACTTACCCTCCGAACTGTTCACCAGGATGTGGTACAGCTTCATGGTGCATCTGTTGCCTTCTATGTTTCTCCACTGCCTAAACCTGAAGAGAAGTATTACATAAGTGATGCATTCACAGCTGAGAATCTTAGTCTCTCAGAACATTCATATCCAGTGAGAACCCTCCAAAAGAGATATAAACACCTCCAGCACATACCATTGCCTCCTGTTGATCACGCTCAACCCTTGTTACTAATTGGATCTGACATGGCTCATCTCCTGACACCGATAGAGCCGATCCAATTGGGACCCCTTGGGGGGCCTATCGCAGTCCATACCAAACTGGGCTGGTCACTTCAAGGTCCCACCAGCTTTGACCAAGTTCCTGGATCCAACCAGCAGTGCCTGCTTACAGCAACAGTATCGCCTTCCTCTGAACTCTTCAAGAACGTTGAACGCCTCTGGCAGATTGACACACTGCCATACACAAGTGAGAAGCAGGTCACCCGATCAAAGCAAGATCAGCAAGCCTTAAACCTGCTCCAGACATCCACTGTCAGGGTAAATGTTGAAGGAGTACAAAGATATGCTACACCACTGCTTCGCCGAGCCAACTCCACCATCCTTCAGGCTCCTATGGAAGCAGTGTTGCCAAGTCTTCGTAGTACAGAGAGAAGACTCGCCAAAGACCCACAGCGTGCAGAGGTCTACTGTCAAGAGATCCATAAACTAGAGAAGATGGGCTACGTAGCAGTGGTACCAACAGAGGCAGCAACATCAACTCTAGAATCCTGGTTTATACCACACCACATGGTGCGACATAACAATAAAGACAGGATTGTGTTCAACTGCTCCTTTCAGTATGGAGGAAAGTCTCTCAACGACCTTCTTCTTCCTGGACCTGCCCTAGGCCCATCTCTGTTAGGAGTCCTCATACGGTTTCGTCAATACCCAGTTGCAGTGAGTGGGGATATTAAAGGTATGTTCCACCAGATTCGCCTTTTGCCAGCTGACAAACCTGTTCTGCGCTTCATTTGGCGGGACATGAAGAGAACAGAGGAGCCAAAGATCTATGAATGGCAAGTTCTTCCCTTTGGCACCACATGCAGCCCTTGCTGTGCCATCTACGCCCTGCAGCGGCACGTCCAGGATATTTGTAAGTCTAACAGCCATCTAGTCGATTGTGTTGAACAGTCTTTCTATGTGGATAACTGTCTCCGCAGCACCCACTCAAAGGAGGAAGCAAAGGATCTGGTGGATGGTCTAAGTCAGTTACTCATCACAGGGGGCTTTGAGATGCGGCAGTGGGCTAGCAACATCCCAGAGGTCATTGAGCACCTACCATCTGACATGAGATCTGAGAGCAGTGATCTGTGGCTTTCCCAATCCAGCATGTACCTACAGGAGCCAACTCTAGGGTTACGTTGGGATTGCCTCCGCGACTCCCTGAAGTACAAACATAGAACAGTGGAGAGAACCGAGCCCACATTAAGGAACGTCTATAAGGTACTTGCCTGTCAATATGATCCCCTAGGTTATATTGTACCGTTTACCACCAGAGCCAAGATTCTGGTTCAGGATCTTTGGAAAGAACAGATCGGCTGGGATGAGCCAATTCAGCCACAGAGTCTCCGTGACAGATGGCTCGCCTGGGAACAAGAGATTCCAGAACTCATCCACATGGAAATCCCTAGATGTTATGCACCAGCTTCTGCAGACTCATCATCATCAACCAGAGACCTGCACATATTCTGTGATGCTTCTGAGAGAGCCTATGGGTCTGTCGCTTACCTGAGAACAGAAGACAGTCAGAATAAAATCCATGTCTCCTTTGTTCTGGCCAGGTCACGTGTGGCACCAAAGAAGCAACTCTCCATGCCACGGCTAGAGCTGAACGCTGCCCTCACTGGTGCACAGCTAGCCAGTGTTCTTCGCACTGAACTCACCTTACCCATCAGGAAGATAACACTCTGGTCCGACTCTACTACAGTTCTACACTGGATCAGGTCGGAATCTTGTCACTATAAAGTCTTTGTGGGTACCCGAGTGGCAGAGATACAGAGCCTAACGGACGTGAACAACTGGAGGTATGTGGACAGTGCTAGCAACCCTGCCGATGACATCACCCGGGGTAAGTCCCTGAAGGAGCTGTCCCGACCACATCGTTGGCATAAAGGCCCTGAGTTCCTGTGTCACACAGAGGATTACTGGCCAACCAGTCCATCATCCTATCCAGAGACAGATGATGGTGAGCTAAAGAAATCATCCTTCTGTGGACATGTAACTTTTGACACCTGTCCGCAACTCCCTGATGTGAGCCAATTCTTAACATGGAAGGACCTGATGCAGACAACCGCACAGTCCCTTCACGGGGCGGCTGAGCCAAACTCTGAGCCACCTAGTAAAGCAGCTGACTACATCAAGGCAGAGAACCTCCTCCTTAGAAGGGCGCAGTGGGAATCATTCCCAGAGGATGTCAAGGCTCTCATGTCCGACCGACCTTTACCAGCCTCCAGTCGTCTGGGTTCCCTTTCTCCAGAGTACGACAAGGACACAGGACTAGTCAGGGTCGGAGGGAGGTTACGGAGAGCAGAGCAGTTACCACAAGACACCATCCACCCAGTTTTGCTGGATCCCAAGCATCCACTAACCAACCTGATCATTCAGGATTTCGATGAGACCCTCCTGCATCCTGGGCCCGAAAGGGTCTTAGGTGAGCTGCGTCGTCGGTTCTGGATTCTGCGGGGAAGGGAAGCAGTAAAGAAGTGTCAGATTCGTTGCATGCAATGCCAAGCATGGCGGGCTAACCCTTCTGTTCCTAAGAGGGCAGATTTACCACCTGCACGTCTACGCCTCTACAAACCACCATTCTACTCAACTGGAGTTGATTGTTTTGGTCCGTTTACAGTCAAGCTTGGACGGCGAACGGAGAAACGCTGGGGCATCATCTTCAAGTGTATGACAACCCGCTGCGTGCACTTAGACCTTCTGGAGAGCCTAGACACCAATGCTTTTCTGATGTCTCTACGACGTTTCATCTCTCGAAGAGGCAAACCTTTCGAGCTCTTGTCTGATAATGGGACCAACTTCACTGGTGGAGCCAGAGAGCTACGTGAGGCCTTCGAGGCAATGGGCCCTCAACTGAAGGAACAGTTGGCAGCACAGCAGATTGAATTCTGCTTTAATCCCCCAGGTGCTCCTCACTTCGGTGGAACATGGGAGAGAGAAGTGAGGTCCGTTAAGACCGCTCTCAAGGTGGTACTTAAGGAACAGACAGTGCCTGAAGCAGTGCTCCGCACGGTTTTAGTGGAAGTGGAGGGCATCCTGAATGCTAAGCCCCTTGGGTATGTCTCGTCAGACGTGGCTGATCCGGATCCCATCACACCTAGCATCCTGCTAATGGGACGTTATGATGCATCTCTTCCACAAGCTGTTTACGATCCTAGTAACACCCTGGAGAACCGTCGATGGAGGCATAGCCAGGTCCTTGTTGATCACTTCTGGTCCAGATTTATCAGGCACTATCTGCCTAGCCTGCAGGAGAGGCAGAAGTGGCTGAAGGATGGAAAACAGCTCCAACCAAATCAAGTGGTGCTCATTGTCGATCCACAGCTCCCACGGGCTTTATGGCCTGTCGGAAAGGTACTAACCACTTACCCAGGGGCTGATGGACGCGTCCGGACCGCTGCCATCAAGGTCAAGGATCGGACATATGTCCGACCAGTAGCTCGGCTGGTCCAGCTGCCTAAACTGGAAGAGGCAGCCGAAGATTTAGTTACTTAAGTGGACTTTCTATCTTGGATTCGACTGTGCGTAGACAGTCGGGGGCGGCTATGTTAGAAAGTCCATGTTGTTTAGATGTTTTTCTGTTGGAAACTGTTCATTTATACTGTGTTTTCGGTGAGATGTCATATGTCCGACGCTCATGAACGCACCATAAGTGTTCGAAGCTTCATTGAACGCACCACACCTGCAAGTGAGATGGCTGAACGTTTTTCCTGCTGATACAGCAGTGTAAAGCTCATTATTTCCTGTTTTTTCCTGAAATTCTTCATTTGTATGTGTTTACTAACTGGACTTGCTGTGTGTACATGTCAGAAGAACCACAGTAAATCTACAACAAACCAGACATCTGCTTCCGTGTCTTTTAACGGGGACACATTCCATACACCTTGCCACTCTAAACCAGTTAACTCCTGGAGAACACCTCATCTCCTTTTCATCTATCATACCTTATATTTTTTATTCTTTTTTAATAAATATTTTCTTATTTCAAACAATAAAAAAAAGATACAATATAGAAAGTATGTGAGGGTGGGGGTTTGAAGGAGGGCACAAAAGCTGATGTGGTTTCTTGAAGATATAATAACAAAAAGGGTAACAGAAGCAAATATCCAGAAGCATAAATCTACAAAAATACTGAGAATCAGCAATACTCACAACGACAGGGGCAAAGAAATTATGAGAAACCAGCCAAGAGTGACTGAACAGGAGGAGAATATGGGAGAGAAAAACAAAGGCCAGGCTATTTAGCAGATGGGGAGCAGCTAGGGAAAAGGAGACTTACACAAAAGTGCAAACAGGAAATATCTAAGAACTTAAATACAATCAAAAATAACTAGAACACTAAAATGGAAAACTCAGAGATAAAACTTGAACAGAACCAAAACAATGACAAACAATGACCACATCTATGGGCATCCGGACAGCTTATAAACAACATCTCCTCATATACATATACATTTCTTCCATTTTGTGTTCATTGCCTTTCAATCCTCAGACACCTTAAGATATTCTCCTTTTTTTTTTTTATAATTGCAACTTACCATTGAAACAATAGCTCAAACTTTCTAAAGAGTCTAAATAAAAGGAGCATCACTACCAACCTATTTGGTCAATATAGCCTTCTGAGTCAACATCAGGAGAAACTGAACAGTCTCACTATGAGCTTTCAGGTGGTCAAATATTAGTCCCAGCAGACACATGAGTGGGCTGAGTGGGGTTGTCTGTCCTTTCAGCAAACTGATTTCACTACTACCTCCCAGAATTCCCTTCTGTTCTTTCACTCCCAAAAGACAGCGATATCTATAGTGCCTTTAATTACATTTAGGACAATTTGGAGAAGCAACTGTATACTAGCTGTATATATAAGGGGATATGTAAACATTGTGTAGGATGTTAAACTGCATTTCTTTGTATCAAATACAGATTGATATTCTGGAAGGCAGCATCAAAATGTCCTCCCATAATTCATTACTTATCATTTAAAATAGTCTCCATCAATGATTCTCTTAATTTGTGGGAGTTTTTTCTGTATCTGGTTATAGGCCTACTGGATTGATGATCATTTCTAAGCGTAAGTTTTAAGAAAAGGCCAGGCATGGGTACATTTACTCGAGTAACTTTTCAAACTTAATGTAGTTTTACAATGTGGTACTTTTTACATTTACGTGAGCAATGTTATCAGGAAGTATCACTATACAGAAAAGGTTTCTGGTAACCATACAGGGTAACTATTGAGTAAAAAAATGCCTTTTTTGGTAAAAAATGCACAAATAAGTTAATGGAGTATATTTTAAAGTTAGAACTATACAGTAGGGCGAACTAGAGTGAAGCATTTACTCCCCAAACCAACACAAAAAGAAAAAAAAACTGAGGTAAACATTTAAGGAATAGTTTAAGTTGCTTTTGCTGAATAACAAGGATGGTTTAATTTCATATACCGTACATTTATTAACATATAACCAAATACTTCTGTCAGTATGTCGTGAAAATAGTAACTGCTGTTAGTATTAATTTAATGCATTGAATGTTGCAAAGAAAATGCATTGAGAAGGAAGGCCTGAATTGCTTATCTTTTACCTGTTATGTTTCGAACAGCCTTGATCCTCCCTGTTTGGTTTCTTATTGTGATAAAATATTCACAAGTGTGGGGCATGACCCCTAGGGAGGACTAAGTGTAATTGCAGGAGGGTGTAGAAGAGCTGCATTTCACAAATTTTCCATTTTGAGAGTCCTTTTTCATTTTCTTCATAGCAATATTGATTCTGTTAAGGAGAAAAAAAAACAGCTAAACTGCAAATAAAAAAAACATTAAAGGTGAAAAAATTTCGATTTAAAGGACACTTTCGAGTTTATTTTATTAGAATATGTAATTGATGCTGAATTTTCTTTGTTTAACTGTTGGAAAATGATATATTTTATAATCTTTAAAAGTTATTTTTCTTTGGATAACCTGATCTATTGTATCTGTTAAGCTCAGAGGGGGTAGAATGCCTTACAGTTGCACTTAAGTTGGAGTAAAACTACTTTATCATATTTTTACTTTAGCAAGAGTATAAAGTAGCCCTCTAAGAAACAACCTAGGTAAAAGTAAAAAAAACTTCTATAAGGCTACTAAAGTATTGAGTACAAAGACCAAAATCTAGTTACATTAAAATTCTATTTTAAAGGCTGTAATAAAATGAACTTGGCATAAACCAGATTGATACGTGTAGAAGTATTTTCAGGAGTTTGGAAAATCTTGCTTTTAAGGTTATAATAAAATAACTAAAACAAACACATTTTATAGTTGAAAACTAACAATTTTCTTTCTTTGAAAGCAGTACCTAAAAATATAATATTTACTCCTACAGTTTATTAGCTTGACCTCCAAAGGTAATGATAGGTTCAAATAAACTTGAGTAGAAAAAAATCAAACACTTATTTGATGTAAATATTAACTGCGTGTCTTTGTCTGGAGCACATAAAAAACTAGTTTGTTATTCAGGGAAGTTAATAACAATTGATGGAGGAGCCAAACATTATATTAAAGTAAGGGAAGCGAAATTTTATAAATTTTCTACTCTTGAATAAAAGTAAAAAGTACAGTGCAGTAAAACAACTCCTGATAGTATAATTCGGTTAAAATGTCACTCATGTAACTGTAACTACCTGTTACTGGTTACTAACCAGTTACTTTTTTTGTCCTGTCTGGCAATGTGGCAATAAGAAAAATTGTGCTGATGCCAAAAAAGGACCCAACAGATTTTGCTTTCACAAGTGGAGCAGTATGGCTATCGCCATAGTGGTCCACTTGATTTATGCATATAAATATCTTTATCATAATTATGCAGGGAGTTTTACAGATTATATGGACACTGCAATGTAGGTAGAACAGAAAAAAAAATTAAAAAAGGAGAAAAGATGAAAGAAAGAGGAGATAAAAGGGAGACAATGATAAAACATCTTCAGTCTGCTTCATCACCTGCACAGATGTAAAAAGAACAGCACAACCAACGGATATAGTATAAGAGATACAATAAAGTAACACCTTGATACTATCGCTGAAGTATAAGTAGTATTATTTAATCTGACATGTTTACTGTGGTAGCTGAAGATAAGAATATGTGCTTTTTGTATGGAAGTGAATCTCTAAGTACCACTAACCAGTTACTAAAGAACCATGGCCCAAGTTTAAGTTCAACTGATACAGGAAGACTCCTGTTACTCACCCAGGAATGGGTCACCTTGTGGAAAATTTCCTTGAGTCAGGATAATTACATTTTGCCTGTTTGCACAGATATTTTGCATGATTTTCTAATTAGAAGAAGTTTTGTATCTAAGCATTGTTGCCTTGCTATAAAAAATATGAATAACTGCATCTAAATTGAAAGCATGCGTTAGATAGAAGCCATGCCTTACTGTGTCTGCCAGCGAGCTGCATTCCTAACATTCACTGCAGCATATGCGAGGTCTGCTGCGTTGCCGTATTCTGAACAGATGCTTTGTATCTGGCAGCGTATGTACAGGTGTCTCGAGCTTTGATGATCTCCGTATGTCTTCTGGGACTTCCTGCACTTCTGCTGGTCCTCCTGTCCACGCCGTGCATTCGGCTTCCCACCAACGCCTCTACCACTGTCAAGAAGCGCAACACTCGAGTGGGTGGCATCCTCTTCATCATCATGGGTGAGGAAGCATCAGGACACCCTCACAGAACCAAGATCCAGACCTTTCTAATACAATACTGATCCCCATATTCATTTAGAGCCTAGTGGTCAGGGCAAAGGGCTTTGAATCCTGAGTTTGTGAGTTCGAAAGGTACCCCCTTATCCCCTGATTGCTCCCCGGGAGCAACACGATGGCAGCCCATTGCTCCCCAAAGGGGATTGGTTAAATGCAGAGTTAATTTCTCCATTGTGAGATCAATCAAGTTCAATTTTTTTATTATTACTATTATCTATTTCCCCAAACTTATTTACTTTATTGTGACTTTTATGAGAAACTCAACTTCTTGAACTTTTCCATCTTGTTACGGTAATCTTAATTCTATAAATGCATTAACCTAATGGGATTTTATAGGGTCCAATGAAAACATATAGTTTCTAAATTCATAAGCTTCAGTTTAGTGACCTGACACACTTAATACAATTAGAGAAAATAAAATATACTTTAAGGGGGTCCAGGAATAAATTTCTCCCTGGGGTCGGATTTTGATGCATTTAGGTAAACTTAAAACTGTGCCCACTTGATGATCCTCTGGCAGTCATCCTGCGTTTGTATTTGTGATTATGATTGAACCCATGTGTACCATGCCTTGTCTAGTGCACAACATCAGTGCTGGCAAACCGAGATATATGCTCTTTTTGTTATGTACTCTCATACATGTGTATATATTTGAATGTATATATGCATGTATGTAAAAATGTTTCTATTTTTTTAATTTTACTTCTTTTTTTTTCACTGTTCTTGATTATTTTTGTATTACCTGCAATTATCTACTCCTACTGGATTGGTGGCCAACATGTTTTTTGGATGAGGGGTTAAAATATAAATATGAGTATCACGCCTCCTTGTAATTGAAATTATATAATTTATCTCTGATGCTCAATAAAAAAAGTTATAATAATAAAAAAAAAGAACTTGAGACCTGAACATGACTAGTGTGTAGTAAGAGGATCATTGCAGGACCTAAACCATCAGTCAGAGCTGCAGGGGAATGGTTTATATTGAAATGCTTTAATAACTTAGAAATGACCTAGTGAAAGTCCAGACCTAGTTAAATTAAATTAGTAGTGTGTGGTTAGACTACAAACACACACCACACTATTCAGCTAACTGTCAAAAACATTATTTTTTTTTCTAATTATGCACTACTTTGTGCTGATCATCTAAAGAGAAACATTTTTGAGAAAATAAAAACTAAGGAGCTGATTTTCAGAAGGACTTCACGTCTTCAGGATTTTTTATGAGCCCAGAGCAGATCTTCTAAAAAGGTTAAAATTAAATTATTTTCATTTGCAGTTCAGCAGACAGCATGTGCAAACAAACTTTTTCCACGTGTGCCTTCATTAATTTACAGATCATATTCTTATGACCAAACTGCATGAAGTCATAGGTGGAGGATATGCAAAAGTCAACATTTACCTCATGCAAATGATTTTCAAAATCCAATGCTTAACTGTGGTTCCAGTTTTTATGTCTTTTTATCACTTCTAAAAGTTCAAACTCTCATGCAAAGATTTCTGGGGTCATTGTTGACACAAAGGAGGGAATTAGTTAAATGCTGGACGATGGAACGAGATTCTGTGTGCATGGAAACATATTTGGACATATATACAGAAATGATGATAGTAGAATTATATTAATAAAGAAAAAAGTCTAGATGGGTAGGTAGCCAGAGATCAATGCAGCAGGACTGCAAATAATCTTTATACAATATGTGATGAGGAAGACCTCCTGCCCTGTTCCAGTACCAAAGAATACTGAACCAAGATTCCTCAGTGACGCCCTGGGGGAGGGCAGTTTAGAGACCTACTAGGTTGAACTTGCTCTCTCATACCCTGTCAGCCTACTGTCTAAAAAAGCCACTACTGCCATAGAACACCCCCCACCCCACCCCAAAGCACAGTGCATTGGTGAAGTCTCCTGACTTGAAAAGGCGCTATATAAAGTTATATGTGCACAGAAATCAAATAAGTGATATAAGCAGATAGCACGCCATAAATGTGATTGCAGACTGCAGCAACATTCAGATACAATTTGCTTTTTACATCTCTCGAACTCTTCAGCCTGACCTTAAACCTGCGGCACTGAGCTAAAATCCACCCAGGGTTTGTCATTTTGCACCTCTAGCTATACCTCTGGTTTTGGTAAAAGATCCAATTTAAGTAAAGAAACTTTTATTGGTGTCATAGTTTTGTGTTTGACTAATTTTTAGTCTAAGGAGATAGATTTTAGTGTTTTGATTTTGTAAACCGTTTCAGAAAACAAACCTTAGTTGTCATTGAAAATGTGATAACAGTTCTATTGATTAACTCATAAAGGAATTTGAGAGTGGATCGACCTTTTCAGTACATTAATCTGCTGGTTTTTGGCTGTTTTTAAGAGAAGGGGGAGGGTTCTGGTCTGGATGCTCTTCCTCAGCTTGACTAGATCCATCTGTCTGATTCTTTAGAACAAACAGTTCCTGCCCATAATCCTTCTGACCAGACATGATCAAAAACATATAACCTTCTCTTTTTTCTTTTTTTTGTCTTTCAAAACAATCATCATCCTTCTGGAAAAACAGCTGTGTTTGGCGCCGTTGCAACCATCTGGTTCCCTATAGGAGCAAACAAAACTGAGCACCTCATGTCCTTCGGCTACTCTCTGTACGTTGGCTGGGCTGGAGCCGGCCTCTGTCTGCTGAGCGGGATTATCATCCTGTGTTTCCTGGTTGCCCTCATTGACGATGAGTCCAGGGAGAAGAGCTTCTTCTACTCCAGGAGGGGCGGAACGGCCCGGGAGGTAGATCGTCCCTCCAACCATGCCAAGAGTGAACGGGTGTGAGCAACACGTCCACTCTTCTCAATCCAGTCTGGTTTCTTTTCGACCTTTTATCGAATATCCTGATTTATTTTCTCTGATGTGTGATTTTTTTTTGTATACATATAATCAGTTGTAGACAGCGGATGGTGATGCTCACAGGCTTAAAAAAAAATGTAATAAAAGTGTGTAAAAGAAATACAAATGTAATTCTAGCTTATTGTAATAACTGAAACAACTAAGAGGCTTTCTGATGGTAAAAATATTTTATTCTATTTTTTACCATGTACAGATTAATTATCCACAAAAGCTACAAAAAGTGTTATATCAAGTAAGCTATTTTTGACCCGCCTAATGTTTGTTTAACAACACACTTAACAGCATTTAGTGTTTCACAGGAAGGAAAGTTTAATGTTGAGATTAATAATTTTTTTTCCTGTCTGGCATCAGGTCAACATATATAAACAAAACCTGTAAAGTTAGAAGAATTAGATAAAATCAGCAGAATAATTATCTTTCTTTGATTTATTTAACCAGTGATACATCATTAACCTTTCATTTAGATTTTTAATGGCTTTTCTCTTTTCAGTCTCTATCATAGAATATATAACCATAGTGATCTTTTAATATTGTATTTCTGCTCAGACAGATTCTGTTCTTTTTTTTGCATCTTATATTCTTGAAGTTATTTGGCAATAAATGTTTAATCTCAGTGTGATTTTTCTCTAATCAGACTTTTAAATTTTTTTTTTTACGTAACACTGGTCTTAATTTCCCCATGAACTAAGTTATAAACTTGCTATTAGAAGGGAGTTTAATCTCTGTGGTGATTCTCCAACTGCAGTGAAATTTGCTCATGAAATTTTTCTGAAATATTTTGATTAGTTCTACTTTATCAGAATGTGCAGAAAAAATTATTTCATAGTGTTTGTATTAAAATACCATAAATATTGTATTATATATAGATGTGGAAATGACAATGTTTAGCATTGCTTTTAAAATCTCATTAGCATAATAATCTGTTTTAAAGTTAGCATAAAAATATGCCCAAAAACAAAGCATAAATGATATTTCTCTCTTTGTGCATTCAAATGAAATATGTGTTTGTAAATGACAACCAATAAACCTATTTTTGGTTTTGCAAAATCTTGAGTTGATTTTTTCCTTGTTTTCCTTGTATCCACACAGATGAGGTGTGGTGGACAGCGATCTCTATAGGTACAGGTGTTCTTTTTATGAAAGTGACTCAAATACATATACATCTTTCAAGCACACACTATTTTTCATTAAAATAAGCATTTTTGTGCCATTTGTCCGTAAAGTTACTGCTAAATTAAATTCAGTCTTATGAGTTCAATTCCAGTCTTATGAAAGACTGAGAGTCCAAACCCTGGCAGAGGGACAAAGGACATATAGCAAAAACACTCAATATAAAACCATATTTGATATACTATAAACAGTTATTTATCTGTCATGATTCTTTCATGAGTTCACCTTTGTGTCTCATAGGTGCAACAGAAAAAAATGAAATGATGTGTTTTTTTTTTTTCTTATTTCTGCGTGGGATATAAATTCTTTGATTGTTGGAGTTTTGCCTGCTGATCACCGTCAGCATGAGAAGTCAGAGGACGTTTAACAGAGATAGATTTTCCCCTAACTGGTTCCGATGGTTCTACTGCAGTGTCCAATAACTTACTGCTTTATATTTTCCACCCTATCGGCCTGAACTCCTTTAAAAGTGATACTGATGAACAGATCACTAGACTTTCCGAAAGTCTTTTATAGTTTTCTCTGGATTCACAGTGTCTAAAGCCTAGTGAATGTGGCCTATGATAAGTTTAAAACCCTTTGCATATCTGTTTATATGTAAATCTTTTCACCTCCATTCTTCCTGCATTGAGAGTTAATTTGAGTCTCAGAGTTCAGTTGTTTAAGGACCACCTTTGTTCAACCCACTGCACTCACTCAGGAGGAAATGATATCCCCCTTGGGAACTGGGGGATAGCAGTAAATGCTGTAAATGACCCCTGACAGGTATTTAATGTATGCTGTTTACACTTTTCTTTTTACATGTGATCGTTAATAAATTTTGCCAATAAATTTCTGAGACATAAAAAAAAATCAAACCGAACATTCTGCCTCATGTCAGTAGATCTAGTTTTAATATTTTTTAAATCTTTATTCAGTGATTGAAAAGAGCATAACAAACACAACGAGGAGATAAACGGATGAGTGCAACATACAATGGCCGTTAATTAAGCAAATCGATGCAAAAATTCACATACAGTTATCGATTTAGGAGCTTTTGTTTTTGTTGGTAAGAGTCTGATATTGATTATATATAAAGCTCATTATCTTTCATAAATAAAGTAAGTTGCTTTATTGGCATATTTACTTTATTATATAAACCTTGGCCAGAAAGATTAGTAAAGTTATAATCAAATAGCATTAAGCTTCCTTTTTAGGTGAATAAAAAAAAAAAAAATCCAACCATCTTAAAGAGAACTCCATCTATAATAAAATAACTAAACTCCTTCCAAAGGATCCAAAGAAGATATATAAGTGAATGATTGCAGACATAAATTAATTTTCTCTTTTAAATTTCCTCGTATAGTTCTTAGTGATGTATACTATGAAAGACTTTAAATTTAACCTCCTTAACCTTTTTTGGAGTTAAATATTGGTTCAGGATCTGCCAGAGTCTGTTTTTCACTGCATACATAAAACAGATCCAATACATAAGATAGGGATGAGAAACAATTGCTGCTTTGAATAAACAGTGTACTCCCTTATTGCTGTTAAGTTATTGAAAAGAAAAACTAATCTTCATTGTTAGATTATTTGGATATGTGCAGAGAACAGTCCCTGACTTTCTACAGCCTTAAGGTGGCTGAGGGTTTGGAATCAAGCTGATAATTCCCACTGAGTTGAACTCATTGTCCCTGAGCGGTCAACCATCATTATTAACCAGCCAGCCCCCATCAGGATCCCATTTTGAGCTCAGATCTGAAGGATGAGTGCCATGTTTTCAATAAAGTACCTCTATGCTTTCAGATTAAGTATGTGTGTGGAGAGAAGTTGCATCTATAGATGTAGGTCTACGCTAAGAGGACCTGCTTATATAAACATAAACATTTTTACAGGGAACCTTTCAACATGGTAAGTACAATTTAAAATATAGTTCAAGCCCCAAAAACTAGAGAAAACATGATATGATATAAAGTTCCAGTTACACTGCAAAAAAATGAAATGGACATAAGTCCTTTTTCTTAAAATAAGCGCATTGTTTTTTTTTATTGAGAAGGAAAATTAGATATTTTGCCAGTGGAATAAGACAATTTACATTTAAAATAAGAAAACAACAATTGCATTGGCTTATTTCAGGTGCACATTATCTACTTATCTTATTTTAAGAGTGAAAATACTGATCCCATTGGCAAATCATCTCATTTACTTACTCAAATTAGGTGTAAATACACTTAATTCAAAGGGATAATAGAATGCAAAACCATGTTTACATTGTCATAGAATAACAATAGTTCAGTGGGTGAAATGGACGTACAGAGAAGTTCAAACCCCATCAACACCTCCTTTCTCTGCAAATCTCACAATTCTAAACTTCCACCATAAAACAGGGTAATTCAAACAAAGCGCAGAGTTGACGTAAACCCGGGTGATGTTGCCTTATTTGGTTCTGGCCTGTACTTTTGCCATGCCCCGAAATTGACATACAGACCAGCACACTGGTTCTCTGCCCCAAGGGGGGGTGGGAGGCGAGGAGTGGGATGAATTGTTGACTGCTGTTGACCGAACCGGACCTCAACAGGGAGCCATGAGCCGCTCATCCTCAGCCTGAGGAGGGGGGCGTGGGACTGGTAGCGGGGAGGAAGCACGGGGCTGCTAGTGTCCAGGCTCACGTCACCAGGTCGGGTTCGGTCGCTTCGTCCCCCGCTGGCTCCCGCGCGCCGGGGTTCCCGGATCAGCCCTGTAGCCGACGGCTCGGTTCAAGTGTCCAGTGTGTTTCGACTACGTGCTGCACTGTAGTCGACCAAAATCCAGGATGACTTTGAAATTCCCCACTTTGTTGGTATGAAAAGTAGGACATGTCTAGGAAAAACAATTCAAAGTTTCAGTGAGTGAGTGCTTGTTGCTATGATGCGTCTTTGCTCAGCACCTTCGCTCGTTGTAAACCAACCAATCAGAGCACAGCTCATCTAAATATTCATGAACACACCATAAAAGGAAGAAAACCTGTCATTTCATTCTAGGGCTTTTAACCAGACTTGCATTGGGGTTCTTGGACAGCAAATATGCCATTTACAGCCGAAAATGGCAGAGGGTCCTAAGAGAAAAAGTGTCTACAAAGTGTATGAGAAGAAGAGAAAGGCCTCAGAAGAGAGAAACAAGACCAGGATGTTTTTGGGAGATTCTTTCATGCAATGGCGTACACTGAAAGCACAGGTCGGGCTTCTCACTGATGCCTCGGTTGCAAAGTTTCTACTTGACAGTTACAGTTTGGCATGCTATTTGGAGAAATCCATTATATTGTATATAGTTATATTCAGAGGTGTCAAGTAACAAAGTACAAATACTTTGTTACTGTACTTTAGTACACTTTTTAGGTATCTATACTTTACTCCATTACTTATTTTTATTCCTACTTCTGACTTCTACTCATTACATTTTCACACACATATCTCTACTTTCTATTCCTTTAATATTTAAAACAAAAGTTACTTGTTACTCGGTTGCAGAGATCAGGGACTAGTGAACCGCGGTTAGGTATTACGCCGAAAAGTGCGTCCCTGCCGAGATATCCATCCCCAGTACGGGTGTTATGAACAACATTAAATCCAAAGATTTTGTCCAAGGTACGGCGGATTTATTTGTTGTAGTCTCTTGTTATTCACACACAACAATAAACAGTGATGCCGACATGAGTTTTGAAACTGCAAAGCTTTGTCTTAGGCAGTGTGATGTATTCACGAGCGTCAGATATCTATGGTGCATTCAGGAGCATGGGACATTTCACGCTTACAAGGAAAGAGACATAAACTGAACAGAACTTAACTCAGACAATAATGTATTTATTCAGAAACATTGTGGGCTTTCTTACAAAACTGAATGCTCTATAATTATATTTCTGTTATTTTTTGATTATGCACATCTGCTAGCTTTTATATAAAAAAAATCTAGAATATAACAGCAGCAAATTGTCAAAGTTTTTCAAAAGCCTGTTTAAGAGCTCCAAATGAGGCTTCAGATCATACAGAGATAATTGTGCAGTCATTGTTTTACAGGGCAGAATTTAACTACTGATGGATATACAGGAATACAGTCATACAAGTGCAGACTCCTCTGATATAGCACAGGATGCTATTTTTAGCAATTTCTACTATTTATTTAGTTTATTTCAAAATAAATGAATGCATAAATACCACATTTTTTCAGTGTTAAATTCTGTTTAAAGTAGCAGACCGTTAAAAATGTCTCTGGACCTTCACTGGTTGATGATTTTCTTTATTCCGACCCGCTGATTTTTAATTGGTTACCCCTGTTTATAAATATTTATTTCACATGTGTGTCATCCACTGCAGATCATTGGCTCCATCCACATCTAGTGAAAACTAGTGTAATTGGATGAGTCATATAACGCAAACACTCATTGGTTAGCTAAAGGAAATCATCAGAAGCTAGCAGGTGTTCTTCAAACTGCAAACATGAATTGTCTATGCCATGCTACAATGTGGGATTCAGGAAAAGATGTTGAAATGTCTGAAAGGTCGGACACAGGCGAGAGCGTATATGGAGATGGAGACGGAGACCAACAAGACCTCCCTCATCCTTGGCCCTATGTCAGAGAATTTTTTTAAATAGTCGCAAATTGAGCTTTTCATTCATATAGTGGCATCTGGCTATTTTTTTTTAAAGGTTACTTTATACTTTTATACTTTAAGTAGTTTTTGAAGCACAATCTTCTTCACTTTTACTTGGTTAAGAGGCCATGTTGATACTTCCACTTTTACCAGAGTGTTTTTAAACTGCAGTATCTATACAGCACACACACACACACATACATACAACCATGTCATGATTTGTTTATGTACCCATAGTTTTATTTGCAGGAAAATTTTTATATATAAATATGGGGGAGACGAGATGCATCTGAGAGACTGTCCTATCATTGCATACATTATCTAGTGGAAAGAGTACAGTTTTTCCATTTAAAATTAATATCATATGATCAATATACTTAGCAAACTGATTATCTAAATTTAAGGAGAGAGCTATTTATGTAAATCTGGATTACCCTTAAGCTTTGGTAAAAGCTCTTTATTCTGGAATCTTTATTTCAGAGATAAATCTCTCTGAATCACTGGTTCAGTTCTTTTTTGTCTGGTTTATTGTAATTCTTAACTTCTCTGGTTTCTGGAGATTCAAAACTATGTGATTTTTTTTTATTTTTCTCTGGCCAAGCGTGGTGAGACTGGTTTTCTAAAGGTCATGTGAAAGGTTCAGAGGTTCCTTCCAACTACCAGAATAGCATTCTCCATTATTAATATTTTCCCTTTTCTTCATTAAAGTTATAGGGAAGCGACTGTTCCAATTGTTGCAATTACGAATTCTCCCGAGTGGTGCATGAATTTACATAAGTGAATATTATGAATGTGATTGGTCATTTATCAAGTTGTGGCAGAAGGTTCGCAAGCTTTTGATTGTGGCCGGTGTCTTGGAAGCATCTTGCTAACCAGTTAGCAACTTAGTGCTAGCAGGTTCCCAATGGGAAATTCCATTGGGACCAAGTAGCACTAAATTGGTGACTTAGAAACGACACAGTCAAGGAACCCTATGGACAGCGGAAACACGCGAGAGGAGGAGAGTTTAGTGTCGGAGGTCGTGGATAAGTCTCATCTGAGGAAAGCGGGGATGAAGATGTTGTGGAAGAGGACGCCAGGGCGGCAGAAGCTTGGTTTGGTGTAGAATGCTTACAGCCGTACATGTTTGAGCCCTTGCCTCGCAACGCTGCCAGTTAAATGCTATGACCGAAAACATGTGATTGACAGACAGATTGACAGCCGAATTTAGGTGTACAGGCTGACGTATAACTAACTGGCCTGCATAAGATAACGAGAAAAAAACATAGATTTTAAGAGTTTTTTTTTTTTTTGAAACAGAAATGTTCTACATTTTGAGTTCAGTGATATACATGTTTAAAGCTGCAGTCTGTAACAATGAGAAGAGAGCAGACTTCGACTGAAAATTTGAAGAAAAACAGGTTTCACGCCACTCCCCCACCCTCTCTGCTTCACTCATGCCCCACCTCCAAGCCCCACCCCTCTCACAGCACCTGCGCGGCTACCGCATACACCCAGAAGCATCCAAGCAACGTAAACGGCATGGAGTGTGAACCGGTAAGAGCGATAACACTCACCTCCAAGCAGCAGGATATAAGATGCTGGTTCTACCGAAGTTTGCCGTGTAAGCAGTTGTCGGCAGGGGCAGTAAGGGCAGTTTCTCTTTCGCTGGTGGCTGTCGCTCCGCCATGACTTCCACGCGCGTTCTCCTGACTGCGGCAGCCGGGCGGCAGCGGCAGGTTAAGCGGGAGGGGGGGGTGTTATTGACACTCCATCAAACGCTCCTCTGGCTGTGATTGGTTGTTTTGACTCGTCCCGAATTATTCTTTCCAGATTGAAATACAGGCAGTAGGCGGTACCAATTGAAGCAGTTTTTTTCACAGGTTACATATCACATGTACTGCTGTCTGGGCATAGGGACAGTTTTAGCCAATATGACAAAAAAGTGATTTTTTAAAACTTACAGACTTCAGCTTTAAGCCAGAAGGATTTGACATTTCCGTATGACTTAAAATCTCTAGTTCCAGTGGTGCGAAATAGGCACTTCTCAGTTCACGATGAGCCTTTAGGTAAAAAAAAAAATACAGTAGTTTAACAATGAACTCTAGTAAGATGCATCTCTAAGTTCTTATTTGGAGTTTTTTTCCCCCTCATTTTACGGAAACATGTTTTATGTTTTTTATGCATGTCTGTTTTTGATATTTCTGGTTCCTGCAGCTTGTCAATAAGTTGTGAAGGACCCAACAAGCAGGAGGTAGGCAGGCAGAACTGTGTTAATGCTGATTTAATAAAAAAAGAAGAAAAAAAAAGGAAAGCTTTCAAGCATGAGGATGCCATATTGGGAGAATGACTGGGGGCCAAAAGTGAGAGGAACCATGAGGTAAACGACTTGAGAATCGAGAAAACACTGCAGAAAACAGAGAGCAGTTATCACTGACTGAGTGTAATTAACTAAAGGTGCAGCTCAGTGCTAAAGAGGTGAAACAAATATTGAAGGTAAGAACCAGAATATTAACACCAGACAAAATGAAACTTGAAGTCTAACAGATCACAACCGGTATCGTTTTTACTTTTCGCCTTTTCTAAAACATATCCATGAACATAAGCTTGTTTCAAGAAATACCTTCACTCATACAGAAACAACTAAAAAAAATGACTTAAATAATGATAGTAACTATGAAGGTTTTTTTTTTGTGTGTGTGTACTATAATGGTTATCGAAACAGGTGTTTTCAAGGAGGGAGACATCCCAAATATGCAGGGCACTGGAGCTGCCAACACCAGATCCAAAAAATCTGAAAGTTATTGCAGAACCTGTCCATTTAGTTCACTTCACTTTATTCATATATATAGCACCAATTCACAAGACATATCATCTCAAGGCACTTTACAAAATCAGCATTAATTTATTTCCAGAAGCAATGTATTTATAATACGGTTACATTAAATTTAGATGAAGACACAGTTGCAGAAACATTGCAGAGTTCACAAACCTTAAAGTTTTCCACATTCTGTGCTGTGAATTTAATGTATGGATATCAGACTAAAAGGGGTTGAACAAATGCTACCACTGATATTGTATTTAGCAAGACACTGTTAAAGGGATCTACTGTAGAATACATAGTTATAGAATTTATTCATCAAATACTTATTTTCCATATATAATATATTTTCCAACATAACGCAGTCAACCAGAAAAACCCTCAGAGAGCGCAAACCTCTGCCAAGCAGCTGATTATGTCCTTAACTGTGACTTACACCTATAGCTAAAACTGGCACAAGATCTGGATCATTGCCAATGTAATGAATTCTTCCTTGGCATGAGGTGAACCTTTGGTTACCTTTTCCTTCAAATCCTGTTATAAGCTTTTACAGCAGCAGCCATTCACTATGGCCCTTCCCAGTAAAACGTCATTCGAATGGCTACCTACTCCCTTGCGACTCTCAGCGAAATCCCCTCCGACTTCTTGCTACTGGCCTTCTCCTGGGCGTTTTTTTTTTTTTTTTTTTACTCTGACCCTTTCACTGAATTACAGGGTCGGATCTGTAGATGACGTTTCTCTTTAGATCTTAACGTCCACAAATCATTACAGAAATAATATTTTAGTACAAAGATTAATGTTCAAATGGTAGGGGACCAGCCAAGTACCAGCCAAGGGCTAATCAAGAAAAGTGGGGAAATTTTGAATGGCTGCTACTGTAAATAAGGCACAGTGTGTTTCTGCAGTCTCTGGTGATTGTTCTGCGCTCAATTTCTTCATTTACTCTGTTTTCTTCTTTGATCATCACATCTAGACTTGAGTGAGGCCTGGCTCACTTTTCCTGTGTTTTTGTCTTCAGTATAATTCTATACTTAAGTCCAATGTGGAAGCTGTCAATAGCCACTGCTGCCTCTCTCTGGTTTAGGGGGAACTGCTTGTTCCGCCAAATAATTCCTGCATCTAAATCATGATGTGGGTCTTCAACAAGAGTTAATGGATTGTTCCTTGGACAGAGGTTTTACATTTGGTAAAATTTTTTGATTAAAATCCGTTCATAACCTTTAAATTACCCTGTATGCAGACAGAAAGAAAGAAAAACAAACACGCCCACAAACTCAACTAAGAACACAACCAACTTGATAGAGGTAAAGAAACTGTAAGCTTTTTAGTTTTAACAGTCTAAATTTAAACACAATTTTGTCAAACAGACGTCACCCTGTTGTTTGTGCCTTCTTGGTATCCGAAGCATGCTGGTTGTAAAGCTCTACCTCCGTCCAGACAAAACAGCAATTAGTTACTCAAACCACTTCAGTTTAAACCAGAGCTCGTTGAAATGCATGAGCATGTAGAAATAACAAGAGGTGATGAAGCTGAGGAGCACTGTTGCACCTTTGTCGCTATACTTAGCAACTTTTCAGACCCTTCTAGCAACATTTTATTTTTCAATACGACTACTAGTCACAAAACATTTGCACTAAAACAGATTCTCTCTGACATTAATTAATATGCAATCTGTTTCACTGTGTGCTGCAATTAACTTTCTTTAAGTTGAATTTCCTAATATAATAGAATTGATTTATATAGTTAGGTTAAAATATTTGATACTACAAATTACTTTATAAAGTTCATCTTTAGTGTAAAATGTAGTTAGTATTTTTTAAATTAATTCCTGGCTTGCGATATTCATACTTCTCTCTCCTACAGCTGGAAATAAAAAATATGCAAATTACCAAATCATTTGGCGACTTCATGGCCAGCCAATAGCGAGAAAACAGAGGAAGAGTGAAAAGTTACCTGAAGAATCTGGTGTTTGGTGCTAGGAGACGCTAACCCAGATTTTTCTCTTTTTTTCGCCAATATTTTATTGTCATTAGACTGTCACAAATATAGAGCAACGAAATGAACTCTCGGCATTAAACGCATCTCCTTGGGGAGCAATGGTCCATCATTGTGCGACACCCAGGGGAGCCAGTTATTCCAAGCGCAATGCCCTAACAACTCTAACACAAAGCAGGTGTTAGCATGAAGGATATTCCCAACTGGGATACGAACCAAGGGCTTTCTGTTTGAAGGACAGGTGACATACCACTTTAGCTAGCCAGATGGCACGCTATTCTGCAAAGAGTTCCACTTTCTAATTGAGGCTGTTTATGGTTTTGTCACAGATATATTAGGCTAATGTGTTATGGTGAGTTTTCACAGAAAATGGTCTCCATGGCAAGAGTGTAGATTTTACTTAATTTCCCTATAAAGATGGTTTGGGCAAGTGTGGTGAAGCAGCCAGCAGTGAATTCCAGGTGTTGAGAGGAAAGTTTGACCAAATGTTTATGAAGTAAGTCAACAGAGGGTCTAAAGAAAACATAACGGCCCTGTAGCTGCAGCTCTCAGATGCATCATATTCATAAACACTTGGTGGTTGTATGGTTGATCAAATGAGGATATGTTCAAGCTGTTTGAATACTTTAGCAAGGATTGGCTAATTCTAATTCATGCCTAATCAGGTTACAATGAAAGTCAGCTTGAGATTTAGTATTATTCATCAAAAAAGCATCCATATATTCAAGGATGCTTACATGATTGCAGCAACACAACAATCTCTCACCCTGTGCAAGGATGTGACGGATATGGAAAGGAAAAGAAAAACGTTCAGCAGGAACAGAACTAGTATGAGGCCATCTGTCACAATGCAAAGAATCTTATCGAACCAAAACAACACAAACAAGCATACAGTAAACTAACAGCCTTAAACTGTAAGTAAATAAAAAAAAAAAACCCAAAACATGACCGACTTCTAACCGTGACACATCTACATCAATCAGTGGTGTATGTATTCCGGCTGCTGGTAAGAGGCTCAAGGTCGAAATTTAATTGGTTATTTAAGTGTCTGTTCAACAAATTATGAAGAAATAAGAGATGAATAAAAGACTCCACACATAGAGTAATTCATTCATGCAAATAAGGAAAATATTTGTGTAAAAAAATTCTCAGATTTGGGTCTTTGCATTTAGTACAGCTAGCAGCATGATATCAGTCTTCAACTCTTAATGAGTGAGAAACACCAAAAACAGTAAATTAGGATACCATGAAAAAAAATGAAGAGTGTACTGTCAGGATATTTCTACTCATATATATTTCTAACTTTTTGGTTCCGAAAAAAGCCATTAACTCATATTCAAAGACTGTCTTATCCATCAAGGAAAACCAAGAGATGTTTAAATTGCTTAAAGATAACAGAATAGTCCTTCTGAGTTTTTATCTGTTTCCTCTGCAGTCCCTGGATTTTAAAATCTTGTATTCCCCCTGAATTCAGTCATCCTCATCATCAAACCCAAAATTGGTCCGTCCCTTTGACCTGCTGCTGTGACCAGTCTGATGGACTCCTGCTCCAGACTGGTACCCGTACTGGTCACTCTCATCCTCAAACTGGCTTTGATGTGGTTCCTCCTCTCCTTGGTTCTGGTGTCGGTGTTGACTCTCCTCCGGGGCAGACCAGCCTTGGTAAGGCCTGTTGTCCTGTTCCTGGGGGTAAACATCGTCGTCAGGAGAGAAGGTGTCATCCAAGTTGTCGTTGTAGCGCTGGTAGCAGCTGGCGTGGGCCTGCTGCTCGCGGGCCTCTAGCTCCAAAGTGCTGTGCCAAATTCCATAACAGCCATAGATCAACAGACCTTAGGAAAGAGTAAATATTTCAGCTTAGCACAAAACACAAATGAAGATGTCTGATTTTTTTTAAAACAGCTAATTAAATTACTTAATCAACTCTTTGGTGTTCCTGCGTGTTGTGGTAGAAGTCATTTTTTTGGGAGTCTAAAATCCTCACCGGGACATTTGGTTCTACATGAGCCAAAGAATTACCTATTAATTTGAGTTATGTGTCCTAAAACAGGTAAACACCTAAAACATGCAGGACACCTAGCCTGGTCAGCCAGACTAATATGACGTGTGTATGGAAACAAATTGTACAGCTCGATTTCAAAGGTGGGAGTAACAGAGTCAGACTCATCATGTTAGAACCAATCAGTTAACTATGGATGTGACGCAAAAACTCGAGCAAAGGGCTCAATCTTTGTAATTGTATTCCATAAAACATTTTAAGTCATCAAAGAAACTCTACAGTCAATGACTTCTGCTGGTTTTGCCAATAAAATCTGAAGATATGAGGTTTACTCTCAACTATACAGGTGTCAAACTGGTTCCAGAAAGGGCCGTGTGGCTGCAGGTTTTCTTTCCAACCAAGCAATAGCACACCAGACTCCATTCATATCAAAAAGTCATCATGTTCAGATTGGACTCCCTTGATGAGATGACTGGAGTCTGGTGTGCTATTGCTTGGTTGGAAAGAAAACCTGCAGCCACACGGCCCTTTCTGGAACCAGTTTGACACCCCTGCTCTACTACATTCTTAATTTTCATTGCAATATGTCTGCTCCAGTCATCAGCTTGTTGCTATGCTAGCACAAAAACATTGCTGTATAATGGCTAACTCTTGCACTGAGCGTGACGCATCATAAAGTCCCGCCTTCTTGCAGAGGCTACATGACATCATCAACTTAACCCTTAAGGTGAGATTTAGCTATTTTTCACCTGTGAATGATCACTCCTAAAAAGCGGCATCTTTTATTAATTGTAAATGTATTTTAAGTATAGAATCAACAATGAGTAGTTTTTGACTCACCTATCAGACACCAGATAGTGAACCTTGCCCAGGTGAGAGGAGACAGTTTAAGCATGAGGTAACTGTTAACCAATATGGCCGCTGCAGGGACAAAGGGAACACATGGAGCCATGTAGGGCAGCCTCAGTTTGCTCTCTGGCTGTTGAATGATAAGAATCAAAAGTTTGGCCATTGATCCCAAAATCAGTGTTGCCATCAGGCCCGAAAACACTGCTCCAGCTCCTGAGCCTTGCTCTACACCAAATATGATAGTGGACCAAAAGAGGAAAGATATAAAGAAGAGGGAAAGGGTGCATCTAGTAACTATCCGACCAGAAGCAGGGGTTGGACGTGCTGATGAATCAGGTATTCCCAGTCGGAGTCGAATGGTGTAATAATGACCTACTAGAAGTCTTTTCATTAGCGAGGGAGGTCCGGTGTGGAAATTAGAGTCATCTACCTCCCCTTCAGTTCCACCAGCATGGTAGGATGAGGGCCCATCATGATCTAAGCCTTCCATCATGATTTGGTCATCTTTGGTAGGGGCATCTCCAACATCCCGATGCTTGATGTTCTCCACGTCTTCCTCTGAAATAAACTGGTGTGTGTCAGTCTCTTTATCAGGCTGGTAGCGAAGTAATAGCACGCACACACTAACTAGGGTGTAAGCCAGCAGAGTTCCAATGGACATCATCTCAATCAGGTCCCGGAGGCTCACCAGGAGAGCCAGAATGGCTGCAAAGCTTCCTGACAGAGCACATGCCATAGCAGGAGTGTGTGTGAGTGCTGAGACATGTGTCAGGAACCTTCAGATATAGACACAAAAATAAATTAGCTTTCTTTGTCATTATTATTATGAGTGTGATTTATTTGTTTCCTTACCTGAACAAGAGTCCATCCCGGGCCATGGCATAGATGACCCTGGGCATTGGGAACAAGGAGCCCAGCAGTGAGACGGTGAGTCCAGCTATAGAGCCAACAGCTACAATGTACTTTCCCCACATGAAACCATGCACAGCAAACATTTCCATGAGTGGAGCAGAGCCATCGATCAGGTTGTAGGGGACCATGAGAGTAAGGATCACACTCACCTGGAGTAAAAACAAAGAATGTGAGAGTGGTGATATTCTTTTAATGTTTCACGTAAAAGCTTATAAATGAAGACCAGGGAAAGGTCAAGAACAAATTGTTACAAGACTGATGCAACACTAAAACATCAGAATATCAAGGTTAAGATATACTATAAAGATCTGAGAGTCTGAAGACCAAGGCAAAGCAAAGTCATCGCATGCTTCATTACTATCAACTATTCACCGTCAGATTAATAATGTCCCAACACCAGGACAAGTCCAAAACTACAGACTAAGACCAGATCAAGACTAGACTGTAAGTTGAGTGAGACTTTGGGGGGTCTAGGTTTAAGGGCTGAACATACTGGATAAAATTTCTTATCTGATCCAGGAAAACCTAGTAGTGTGATGTAGAAGTTAGAATGTTGAAATAAACGCAGCTGCACAGACCACTCTCCAACTAACCAACAAAGATAGACAGGTCTGATTTTACAATTTAGCAGGAATGACACCATTCAGATGGGATATGAGAAAAGGTTGAACCCATATATGAATATAAAACTAAAGTGGTCAAACTGCAACATAGACCAAGCAGTAACCCAGCGCTAATGTGCAAATATGTATCCCATATACTCTCAATTTGTGTGAATACAGCCTGTTGGACAGACTTGATCATACAATAACAATAACACAATAGGGTATGGCAAAGGCATACACTAAGGTATATCTTATACGCTTAGGTAGGCAATGTAACAACAACTTGGTTTTGAGTTTGAGCAGCAATTGCAGTTATGTGTTTAAAGGCTCAGGCTAAGTCAAGATCAAAATCAAACTTTAAGGAGTTTTAACCAGCTTTAGACCAAAGTGTTCCGAGGTGAAGGCAAGTTCACACATCTTAGGGGCTGGAATTCAATCCAGGCTTAGTGTACCAATTAGACCAATTCAGGCTTAAGACTAAAGTGAATTAAGACCAAAAAGGCTAAGAGTTTGAGGAGCCAAACCAGGTTGTCTGCGTGTGTGTGACAGTGAACGCAGATATGCTCCTCCCCTTCCTCAGACACTCTGCTGCGCCTCTCCAAAATTGTAGGGTAACGCAGACAGTGCCACAGACAGGAGGCCTCTGATTGGTCAAATCTACATCCGTTCTACACTATGCGTATTCCCTGTTTGGTACCTTACCGACTTGTTTTGTTTTTATGACCGCCATTGTGGAAAACGACTCGTGAAGATGGACCAGTGACCAGTGTAGATTATTCTTTACAGCAAACCAGAGCAGTGCTCACAAAACTGCTGACCCACTATCAGTTATTTGTATAAGATTTCTTCATGAAGGTTCCTTGTTAGTTGAATCACAAACCTCAAAAAGTAATAAATCAAAAGCACAGCTAAAAATGAGAAATGACCCGAAATGTAGAACTAAGTGTGAATCATCTGTGTACCGACCGACACATAGGCGGTGAGGCATGTGACCAGTGAGACGGTGATGGCGTAGGGGATGGATGTGTTGGCATTCTTTGCCTCCTCTCCAGTCGTTGCGATGATGTCAAAACCAATAAAGGCATAGAAACATGTAGCTGCGCCTTGCATCACCTAAACAATAAAACATCAAAGAGAGTTTATTCTTACATGTTGTGTTTTTTATTTTATTTCCTAAAACCCTGTGGGTTTTCTCTCTCTTTTGAACACAATGCTCCATGTTAAAGATTCAGTAGGGTTCCTACTACTGAACACCACACTAACTTCTAGGGTCTCAGTAATAAGACTCATTAACTAAAAAAATACTAAAGATAAAATAAATTCAATTTGACGTAGCAGATACAGAGATTGCAAAGAGTTTGGAACTGAGCGCTTTGGAGAGGTGAAGAGAAAACAAAACTATGAAGGGCTTAAAAGGTCAGGGGGAGAATTTTGAAATTTATGTAATATGTGAAGTCAGTTTGTTTGTAGTTGGCACTGACTTATCCATTAGATGTCACTCAGGGGACAAAGTTCTAGACGCGATTAGACTCATAAATAGGTGAAGGAAATAAATGAAGCAAGAGGTAACAGCTGTGTGAAAAATATAGATGTTTGCTGCAATAAGCTGAGGGACATTCAGACTAAAAGCTAATAGACAGATACTGTGTTATTTTTTTGGTTATTTCGAGTAATTAATAACTTGAAGCATCAAAACGAAAATGGAAAAAAGGAGCTAAGTATAGAAATTTCAGTATTAGATTCAACCGAGTTTCATTAAGTTTTCCAGTGTTTAGGGGGTAGGAGTTAATAAGTTTTCACTTCTTCCTACCCCATTTTGAGCACGATATGTTAATTGAAACAAATATCTGTATTTTTCTCTTCTTTTTTATGCACTTCTTGTTACTGTGCACTATTTTATTTTTATGTTTGTATCATGTTAGAATAAATAATACATTTTTTTAATCACAATGGGTTTTAATATAGGTTCTATCAACGTGGTGGAAGAACAAAGAAAGATTGTTTTAATATTTTTTTTGTTAAATAATATATATATATATATTAAAAGCTGTGCTAACACCAGAGACAATAATGACTGGACATTTTTTAAGTGCGTTCAGAAAAAGGTGTAAAGTTTAAGAGATAAACACATAGACTCATCCAGAGTTTGGAGGAAAATGGCAGGAAGTGCTGTAAGTATCTAAGTTTCAGATCCAGTTGGAGTTTTTAATGTGAATAACAGTAACAAGCTGTGCCAAGACTGCTTCATACGCAGTACTAGAGTTCAGGGGGGGTGAGGAGGGTGGTTGATGGGGCAGCCCCCTTCTTAAAAAAAATGTTAAAAATTATCTCCCTTCTAAAATTACCATCCCTATACCATCTTCCAACATTTCTATTATACATTATCAGTAATGTCAAAATATTGCTCTTTCAACATTTGGTGGACTGTGGGCTTATGAGTATGAAGTTGCTCCCAGTGGGAGATTAGTCCCTAACTATGTAGGGGCAGTGATAACCATGCCAGTCCAGGGACTGACTGCAGTTCTACTGTAAGGTGCCCCGGTCCAGCTCAATGACCGGCGTACCTGACATGTAACAAGCATACCATACATGTTGCTTTAGGTTAATAGACTATATTAATTAGACTATGTATGCTTAAAAAAAACAAAAAAACAACCACTCCTATTTTATTTTTTTTTACAACTAGACTACGGTTCATACAATTTGCAAACATTGTGCATGGAAAGCAAATTTAGTCTATTTTCACTCAAGTCGAATTAGGGTTAAAGTTCATCTGTAGATGTTTAAAGTAAATGAGTTTAAGCATTTGAGGTAAAACCCTTTGAGACAACAGAGTTTACCTACCTCTTCAAAATGTTAAATTTATATTAAAAATAACATTCATATAATGTTTTGTTGTTGCCTCCACTAGAAATTACAACCGTTTTGTATTTTTCCCCCAAAGCATCTTAAACTATGAACTTAAGTCTCACCCCTGACCAGCCATACGGCATGAACCTGCCTCCCTCCCAGTTGCTAGCTGACAGGAAGAAGAGCCCGGCGATGATCATGAAGACCCAGACCACCAGGTTGATAACATTTAGGACATTGTTGAATCCCACAGAGTTCCTCACTCCCAGAGCAACAATCACTGTGACCAGCAGGGCAATGAACAGGGCCAGCAGGTCAGGATACGTGTCTTCACCCTTACCTGAAACACACAGTAGGAGTGTTGGTACGTCTGTAAAAACAACTGAAAGAGACACTATATGGCACCTTACTCTAGACCAGTGTTTTTCCAATCCTGGTCCTCAAGGCACACTGCCCTGCATGTTTTAGATGTTTCCCAGCTTTTGCACACCTGTTATCAATTGTTAGCAGATTATCAGGCTTTGCTGAACTGCAATCATCTAAATCAGGTTTGCTGAACCTCAGTAACATCTAAAACATGCAGAGCAGGGTGCCTTGAGGACCAGGTATGAAAAACACTGCTCTAGACAATGTATTCATTAGCTCTTGTCACACTGACCAAGTCCTCTGATTATGCCCAGATGTGTAATCATGTAGTTACTGATGCTGTGATTAGCCAGAGAGTCGAACATGCTGCTGAGGGCCGACGCCCCTGCCGCCGTACCAATCAGGTACTCCAAGATCAAGTTCCAGCCGATGAAAAATGCCACAAACTCCCCAACTGTCACATAGCTGTAAGTGTATGCTGAACCCGTCGTTTTGGGGACCCGGACCCCAAACTCTGCGTAGCAAACCCCTTTCAGGGAAACAGAAACATGGCAAGATAAATGTTAGGGAGAATTTACGGCATACTTGAAAGTTGGAAAGTGAGTGTGAGAGAAAACACCAACCTAACAATCCTGCTATTAAATTTATTTAATCAGTAATTTTGGTGGAAATAGTTTATAAAATAAATAGCTAAACAGGTACTTGGGAAAAAACCCGTAGTTCCACCTTTAAGGTAAAAAAAAAAAAATTATAAATGGAATTCAGTCATGATTGAAACTTAATTATAATAAAGACTTTTTGGAGAACCGAATTCTACCCTCATCTATAATGAATTTCTGCTGTGAATCTAAGTTTTACTAAAAGTCAACCCATCCTAGAAGTTAAAGCTTGTTTGTCAAAAAAATAGAAAACATTTAATATGAAGATTCACATATTTTATTAAGATTTTGACAGTTAACATTTGCTTTTGAGGAAGATACATTGAACTGAACCCATTCTTAAATTTTAGTTTAATTGGTTGAAACAGATGGAATCATAGAGGAAGTACAACAAATATATATATAATGATAGAATATATATACCTGGTTTATCTAGTTATGTAAAATATGTTTGAAATACGTATCAGGTAATTTGTTCTTATTACAAAGTTACAACGTTCAGCAGACTGATATGTCTCCAAGTAGCTTTTAGATTAAAATAGAGGGGATAGATAAAAAGTAGAATAAAAAAGTAAGAAGGCCTGTGTTAGTCTTTCCAAATGTGTTTTAACAATCATGTCACCAGGGCAGAAGCATTAAATATCATTTTCGAACTTCGTACTGCTTTCCACATTGAGGCTAGTGTTAGTGATACTGTTGGGTGGCTCAGGTAATTCTAAATGATGCTCTATATCAGAGCAACCAATTAAAAATCAGCAGAGTCCAAATAAAAAAATAATCAACCTGTAAACGTCCAGAGACATTTTTAATTACAATCTATTACTTTAAACAGAATTTAACACTGACACTGACTGTTTTGAATATCCTATATAGCATCATATCTAAAAAAAATAGGTGATTACAAAATTTTGTTTTATTACTGATTTATCTTTTTATTTTGACTAGTCCTTAGATTGGTTTCCTGACTGATTTTTCAACATCAGTTTTTTAAGGCCATGCACCTGACAGTATTGAGGCCACTGCTGCAATGATAAAGGAGAGGATGACTCCCGGTCCAGCCATGGCCTTGGCAACCAGCCCGGCCACCACATACATCCCGGTTCCCACACAGCTCCCCACACCAAGCGACACCAGGTCCACAGTAGTCAGGACCTTTGCCAGTCCCACGGCGGACCCCTCTGCTAACTCCGTGAGGTCATCGGAGCCATGGGCCATGGATCCAACAGGTTTGGTCCTCAGCAGGCGGGAGTACATGCCGTACCAGGCCTCTCCAAAAGACAGCCGACCCAGCCAGGCTGCCATTGCTCCTCCTGGTTATCACCTATTGATGTCAATGAGCTTCACAATCTGCCTATCATTGTTTCAGGCTCATCTGAGGCTTCCTCAAACCCATTTCCATATTTTCTGGAAACTAGACGAAGGGAAGAGAAGCTGTAAAGATACAGAATAATGTAATATGGTTAGTTCAGAGAAATTCATTAAATCCTCAGATACATTTCAGATTGGGTTTGTAGGAACTAATCATCTCTGCTGGCATTACTTAAAACTGATGACACATTTTTGAGCTGGTTCCAGTTTGACGCAGGTCCAAACCCCAGAAGACTCCACCCTGCTTTCAAGTACAACTCTCAGAGCCCCTTGATTGTTTTCCATCTGTTATCTGTCTGCTTTTGTTTAACAGTCTTCTGAAGATGCTCACTTTTGTCCATAATCTTCTTCAGTTTATAAAATAATTCTTTTTTTTTAAGTCATTAGCTCTAATGCTGTTACCCCAGCAGAAAGTGGAGGAAGAGATCACACTCTCCACAACATACTCATTGAAGACAGGTTGCATATTGCTGCAAACACTGAAGAACTTAAGTTTCCTAATGCAAGTGTCACACCTTGACGATTTAGACAGTGTATGCCTGACATACAAAAAATCTGGCAAAAATGCTGGCATACATTGGATAAGTTATGAGCATGCTGAAGCACGTTGAAATATGCTGGCACACGTCGACATACAGTACAGCAAGTACGTCGCATGTCCAGACCCACGACATACGTCCCGACATACGCCATATGTCCCACCATATGCCAGTGTATGCTCATACATGGGCCATAAGTTACAGTTCAGTTATCTGATCTTTGACATAGGTTAAGGGTAAGTTACTCATAAGTCATGGTGTCCCGCTTATCCAAAACCTATGAGTAACTTGCGCATAACTGACGCGTAACTTATCAAGAACTTCTCTCCAATGCATATCAACGTATCTGATGTGTTCCAGACCAACGTTGATCGCGTTTCTAACTTACAGCTACTGTTTAATGGAATATTGGCAGCATTTTGGTATAAAAGGGTGTTAAGAGGAGGAAACCATCAGTTCTCATCCAGACTTCATCTCCATCATAGGGTGAGCTAGAAGGTGAGGGTGATGGATCCTCCCAGCGTTAACAACCACAACCATCAAACTTCCTAGCAGACATGACGCTAAATCTGCTGCGACTGCAAACCTTCTTTCTTTCTTTCTTTCTTTCTTTCTTTCTTTCTTTCTTTCTTTCTTTCTTTCTTTCTTTCTTTCTTTCTTTCTTTCTTTCTTTCTTTCTTTCTTTCTTTCTTTCTTTCTTTCTTTCTTTTTCTTTTGGTGGGCGGTAAAACAGCAGCTAGGTTAATATCGCAATCAAATAAATCTTTTTATGCAGGTCCATCACTGCCCCCCTCTGGACACTGGCCTGTTCATCATTTCATGCTCATTAAGCTGCCATGCGTTAAACATAAGTTAGGCTGTCGTTGGGCATTAGTTCTGGACTTGTTATGAGTACTCTATGTCGGAGGTCCTCAACAGGGGGTCCGTGATCCCTTGGGATCCACGGAGGTACTGCATGAGGGTCACAAAAGTTTTGGTTTAGACTTTTTTTTTATATTCCCCCTTGATATTTTTCCACTAACTGAAATGTCTTTAAATACAGATTAACATGAATTCAACACACTGTAGTAAGCAGATAAATGGAGGCAGAAGATGTCTTTCAGTCATCAATGCACACATTCAGCGACACACACTGTGTCTTTCAAGCTGGGCACCGTTTCATTCACAAGACCTGTCCCATAAACCAGGAATCAGAATCAGAAATACTTTCATAATCCCAGGGAGAAATTACTTTTGTTACATTACTCCATCTTTAAAGGTACACTATGCAACCGGTGTTGATTTTCCAGCGAGGCTCCCCCCAGAGGGTGAAAGTAAAAGTGCACTGTCGTAAATATGCACAGCTGTTCTCCTGGTTTCTCCGTCAAGCCAGGCGCGGTTGTTTTGAGCTTAGCAGACAGGCGAACGCAACGAATGACTAAGCATCTGTCGCGCGTGACGCGCCGCAAACGTATGAAGGACCAACTCTGCCATATTTAAAAATAAATACAATAAACAAATAAATGTAAGTAGAAATTAAATTATAAAGTGAGACATAAATGTATATAACTCTTAATTAGCTTCTTTATTTATTTGCCTTTGTAATATTTACCTTATTTATTTTTCTGTCCTTTATAATCTTCAACTTTATTTTTTAATTACTTATATTTTTAAGTATTTATTTATGTGCATGTTATAATATTTTTGTCTGTTTTATTCTTCCTTTGTATTTTTTTACCTTAGTTATTTCTTCGCCGCTGTTTATTTCTCTCTGCCCTTTTGACATTTCTGTCTGTCATATTAACATTTCTCTATGCATTTCTGTCTCATTATGCAAATGAGGAGGGGGTGTGTCCTAGAGAGTCAACTTCTGCTCATTGGTTGGCTTGGCGGTCCATCTTCTTAACTCACAGAGCTCAGAGTACTAAGTTAAATGTTCTCTTTTCTGTTGCTGTTGTTCAATTAAAGTATGTTTTAAGATCATTTGAGGCGAGAACCTTATACTTTTAAGCATCACCATATGGCCCATTCATAGATTTAATGTGTAATTTAAAAGAAAATGTGACGAACTTGAGAGGACCGTGGCAACCAGCGGAGCTCCGAAGCTGACGGCAGCCAGGTCCAACCACAGCCCATCTGCAGCGGCCCTCTCTCGGCATAGCCGTGTGTGAAGCGTGTTGGTTAGCATTTTACTACATCGGTCGAATCTACAGGAGGAGAGTCTGATGTCGAGTCTGAAGTCATTAGAACTTGAGTAGGGACTTTGCCAAACTTTGCCAAATACAACAAAAAATCGCCATCATAGCCTGGCTATAGACCTGGCTGCCGTCAGCTTCGGGCTTTGCTGGTTGCCACGGTCCTCTCAAGTTCGTCACATTTTCTTTTAAATTACGCATTAAATCTGTGAATGGGCCATATGGTGATGCTTAAAAGTATAAGGTTCTCGCCTCAAATGATCTTAAAACATACTTTAATTGAACAACAGCAACAGAAAAGAGAACATTTAACTTAGTACTCTGAGCTCTGTGAGTTAAGAAGATGGACCGCCAAGCCAACCAATGAGCAGAAGTTGACTCTCTAGGACACACCCCCTCCTCATTTGCATAATGAGACAGAAATGCATAGAGAAATGTAAAAAGGGCAGAGAGAAATAAACAGCGGCGAAGAAATAACTAAGGTAAAAAAATACAAAGGAAGAATAAAACAGACAAAAATATAACATGCACATAAATAAATACTTAAAAATATAAGTAATAAAAAATAAAGTTGAAGATTATAAAGGACAGAAAAATAAATAAGGTAAATATTACAAAGGCAAATAAATAAAGAAGCTAATTAAGAGTTATATACATTTATGTCTCACTTTATAATTTTACTTCTACTTACATTTATTTGTTTATTGTATTTTTGTTGGCAATTAATTGTATGCTTATTTATTTATTGAGCATGTATTTATTTCTGTATTTATTTTTAAATATGGCAGAGTTGGTCCTTCATACAAACGCGTTGCTGCTCGAGATGGAAAAATTTAATTTTTGCTGCTCGACGTGCCGCGTCAACCAATCAGAGAAGCTGATCTGGGAGCTGGCAGGGAGAGAGACACAGCGCTGATGATCGGAGGCTATGGTCACTCCTCTTAAACAGTTTATTGACGCCTAAATTAACTTAAAATGCAGAAATCTGCCGGCAGAATATGTTCGCTTTTATCATCCTGCTGCCTGCAGTTTGGATTATGTAGATGAAAAACACCTGCCAGCTGCCGCGGTGAACCGCGAGGAGGCGACCCGGCCAGAGGCTGCTGATGAAGGGATTCCTACTGTCGGCGCACCGCTGGTATGTGGGGGTCTGAGCGCCTCCGACAGAAAAAATATTGAAGGCAGGATGATAATCTGAATGAACTGACTGCACTGATTACGTTTTCAGGTGTATTTTCTCACTTAAAAACATATTAAAACTACTTTATTCCCACTGATCACAGCAAATATAGCTGCAAGGCAGAGAAAGGATAGTGAAGCTCCGCCAAACGCGTGTCAGACACACTTTTGCACCGCGCAGCCAGAGCAGCAAAACTGCTTCAGCCGCGCGTCAGAACTAAACTGGTAAAAGCAGTAAAAATGAAGCAGCAGACGCGATTTTGCTGCGTCCGGTGTGAAAGCAGCAAGTACATCCCGCTAGCAACGAGCATGCTTTTAACTGGGGGGTGTAGCAGTTCTCGCCGTAAAGCAAGACCGTCTCTTGCGAGACTTCTGAGCCTGTGGGTGCGGGTCGGTGCTCCTGCAATTGCAAGTGTGGTATTTCCCCCACAGACCACCAGGGCGGCCGAGAATACCTTAGTTCAACCTGAAATGACTCATTTAATCATCCAAAACGATATGGAACACATTCATTAACTGAAAAATGTTGCATAGTGTGCCTTTAATAGAGTGACTATAGGACCAGTTTGATTTCATACAATATATATAACTAGGGGGTCCCCGTCCAATCTCATCATCAGCTTGGGGGTCCTTGGCCTGAAAAATATTGAAGACCCCTGATCTATGTATATGCCTAAAATTGAAAAAAATGCATTAAAAGTTCAGTGTATGCCAGCGTTTTAGGGGATTCTGGGGCATCAGGAATATGCTGACTAAATCGGCAAGGTGTGAAAGCCCTCAGGAAGTACAATCTGCTCTGTCCTTTCTTGCAGACAGCTTCACAGGACTCCGCTCCAGTTTGATGTCCATGTGAACACCAAGGTATTTATACTCCTCTTTCGCCTCCACTTCTTCTTCCATGATGTGAACAGGATTCGGCTTGTTCCTGATTCTTCTAAAATCTTCAAATATGCCCTTGTTTTGATCGCATTCAGGATCAGATTGTTTCCAATCATTTATATGCTGTATTTATAATGACACAAAGTTTATTTGCTGTTTTTTCTTTTGTAAATGGCTGTTTAATTTAGTCTGTAGAGATAGAACGTTATTGACTCGATCTAATTAGGGCTCTTTATGCTAAATCTCTTCTGAAAATCTCTCCTTCCTCTTATTTTCCCGTCTCGTCTCACAGACAGACTGCAGGACTTCCCCCTTTTTCCTTCTTCTGCTCCTCCTTCAAAAAGTGTCCTATAGCTTTTTGTTGTTTGTATCTTACTTCATGAAAATGCAATACGGCCTATTTGCATTTGTTAAAACGATCTTCGTCCTTGTTAGAAGCTCTAAAGTCCAGGATGTGGTGATTCCGAGTAGTTTTTTTCTCAACCAAAGTGACAACTACAACTTTCTATATATATAGCAGACACACATTGGTTTCAAAACTGCAACCATTTCCCAGGTTGACACCTTTGTCGGTGCTTTAAATTTACATAAAGATCCTTAGTATTTACTGAGTCCTTCCTTCAGGGCTCGGGTTCCATGAATCGTTGGGCCGCAGATGGTTACCCTGCTCTGTGGATGAGCTTTTTCTTCTGAACTACTAGAGTGAAAACCCCTCTGTGAAACTTTAATGCAGCTATGGATCTAATTTCATAGCCACTTCATAGCACTGACCGACATCAACAGGTTGGACCAAAGACTGTGTTGCATGTTAGAGGCCAGCAAACAGCAAACATCCAGCAGCAGTTTAACGTAGCACACATAGTTTACTCACTGGCTGCGTTGTCCTCCTGCTGCAGACTGTGGGGTTAGTCCGACGCCCCGTCCTTTGCGGAGCTGCAGGTAACAGTAGGAGAGACAGCTGCTTTAAATCATGCAGACCTGCTACCATGTGATCAGGCTGGTGAAATATTCAGCAGTTTGAAGTGAGCTGCTGCAGGTAGTCATGTTTGACCTCAGCTGATACTTATTTCTGTGGGAACTCACCAGGTGGGGCTTCCCTGGTGAACCAGTTTAGTTCATCGTCTATAGCAGTGGTTCCCTAATGGTGTGCCGCGGCACACTGGTGTGCCGTGAGTCAAGTGCGGGTGTGCCATGGAATTTTGTGACAACCATGTGGGGTCATTACCATCGGCGTCGCCAGACCCCATTTACTGGGGCACGTGCCCCAGTATAAATGATCTGTGCCCCAGTATAAATCTCATGAATATTTGCAACAGTGATACATTTTTTTAATGCATCAATTTAGATAATTCCAACGGGAGGAGACGTATATTTCTACTCAAATGCGCAGCAAGTGTGTTGGTAACTCCAAATTGAGGACGTATTAGCGCCCCCACGTCAGCGCATGTCACTGCATGAACTGCAGGTAAATTAACACGCTCCTCTCAACTGAGTTGGATGGGACACTGTGCGGCCGCGACGCATTTTTAGTTCCGGTAACGTTTCTTACCTGTCAATTTTATTATTTTCCCAGTGAAACCACATGATTTATAGGCTACAAACTGAAAATTACTGCACTGGTTTGTAGATGGATATCAGGAAATTCCTCACACGAAGCAGAGACAGGGAAGCAGTAAAACAAGATGAGAGAGGGAGGTAAGGTCCCGTAATGAATTAGTGATTTAAGCTAAGCAGTTACATTAGGGACGTTATAAGCAATATGATAGATATTTACATAATTATAAATTTACGGTTTTTAATGTTTGCTGTAGAGAATGAGAATGAAGGTGCTGGAGTAGGAAAGGGAGGAGGGGGAGAGACTGACAGGCAAGAGACAGGTGAGAGACAGGACCATGAAGGTGATGAGGGAGCAACAACCAGCGTCCACAAACAAGAATGGGACATTAGTGACTTAGGGGGAAAGCATGATGGTCCTAAACAAGTGAAGTTGTCCCACTATCCCCAGGACAAATTTGGAGTTAAAAAAAACTTTCATTCAATTCAAAATAGTTTGAAAGCTTTTTATGATTGAAAAAGAAAGCCTTGTCATCAAGGATATGCAGTGTGTTTTCAACTTGCTTGATAACATCATATTCCCAACACTAACACAGGTCATCCAGATCTCCCTCACCATCCCAGTCAACAGCTGTGGTTGTGAAAGGTCATTCAGTGTGTTGAGAAGGCTCCACACTTGGCTGAGGTGCACAATGGGACAAGACAGGCTCCATCATCTTGCTATTTTATCAGTTGAAAAGGAAGAACTTTCTAAGCTGAGTCACAAGTGATTGACCGCTTTGCAAAAAGGAAAAATAGGAGGTACACTTTAATGCTCAAAAATAAAAGAAAAACTTAGTTCAGGTTGAGTTAAACCCGCAGTTCTCAAAGTGTGTGGCGCGACCCACTGGTGGGGAATTGAGACGTGACAGGTGGGGCGCGCCAAGTTCCGGTGTGTGTTTCTGTGTGTTGTGTGAAATGTAGAACGTGTGAGAGCAAACTGTCCTTATAGCTGTATGTTGCCGCTTTTTAGACCAATCAAACCCACAAAGTAATCATTACTAGCCTACATGCAGTCTAATTAAAAGAACATTAGATATGAGAAACATTTCACCTGGAACTGAAGTGCCAAAATAATGATTGACGTAACGTCGGCATATTATTTGTAATAATATTGTGTGTTGCCAACTCAGCGACTTTGTTGCTATATTTCAGACCCCTCCAGCGACTCTTTTTCAAAAAAGCGACTAGCGACAAATCTAGCGACAAATCTAGCGACTTTTGGAGACTTTTACATGAAAGCACGTATCGTTCCTTTTCTTGTCCTCCAGCGGCAGGTGCTGCCGTCGGGCGCCTCCCCCATCCCCACCCCGTTCTCCCCCGCTATCGCAGGAGTCCCTCTCAGCGCTGCAGTCAGAGACACAGCATGTTTACCCTCAGCGTCCAGACTGCAAATAAAGCGCACATGCGCCGGGATTAACGGCGCAGGTTGATCATAAATAACTGAATTTGAAATATTTTATCTTAAATAAATAACGGCGTTTGATTCACACAGCAGCATGTTCATGTTGTACCATGATTTGTAGGCTCCTTGGTGGACCACAAGGGAAAAAAAGAAAACGTTTAAAAAAGTTTAAAAAAAATTGTAACTCCGCCATAGTGTCTCTTTATGGTTCATTTTGCCGGTCACAAACCGGGTAAAGGAGGAGGGTTAGTATTGTAATAAATTAAACATTAATAAAACAAAAATAATAATAATAATAAACATTAATGGACAGAAAAAAGTAGCTCTATATTATTTGGGTGTTTTTACTCACTTTTTGTCTTTCTCTAACAACGTTATTTCTCCCACTCCCATCTCAGCTGAACATTGAGCATGACTTGAGAGTGGCAGTATCAAGCCTGCAACCCCGTTTTGAGAAACTGTGCAATGCAAAACAGGCTCATTGCAGCCACTAATGCAGGGATAAATACAGGTGCTGGTCATAAAATTAGAATATCATGAAAAAGTAGATTGATTTCAGTAATTCCATTTAAAAAGTGAAACGTGTATATTATATTCATACATTACATACAAACTCATATATTTCAGATGTTTATTTTGTTTAATTTTGATGATTACAAATGACAACAAATGAAAATCTCAAATTCATCATATCAGAAAATTAGAATATTGTGAAAAGGTTCAAAATTGATGGCCCCTGGTGCCACACTCTAATCAGCTAATTAACTCAAACCACCTGCAAAAGCCTTTAAATGGTCTTTCAGTCTAGTTCTATAGGCTACACAATCATGGGGAAGACTGCTGACTTGACAGTTGTCCAAAAGACGACCATCGACACCTTGCACAAGGAGGGCAAGACACAAAAGGTCATCGCTAAAGAGGCTGGCTGTTCACAGAGCTCAGTGTCCAAGCACATTAATAGAGAGGCGAAGGGAAGGAAAAGATGTGGTCGAAAAAAGTGTACAAGCAAGAGAGATAACCGCACCCTGGAGAGGATTGTGAAACAAAACCCCTTCAAAAATGTGGGGGAGATTCACAAAGAGTGGACTGCAGCTGGAGTGAGTGCTTCAAGAACCACCACACACAGACGTATGAAAGACATGGGTTTCTGCTGCCGCATTCCTTGTGTCAAGCCACTCTTGAACCACAGACAGCGTCAGAAGCGTCTTGCCTGGGCTAAAGAGAAACAGGACTGGACTGCTGGTGAGTGGTCCAAAGTCATGTTCTCTGATGAAAGTAAATTTTGCATTTCCTTTGGAAATCAAGGTCCCAGAGTCTGGAGGAAAAGAAGAGAGGCACTTCATCCACGTTGCTTGAAGTCCAGTGTAAAGTTTCCACAGTCAGTGATGGTTTGGGGTGCCATGTCATCTGCTGGTGTTGGTCCATTGTGTTTTCTGAGGTCCAGGGTCAACGCAGCCACATACCAGGAAGTTTTAGAGCACTTCATGCTTCCTGCAGCTGACCAACTTTTTGGAGATGCAGATTTCATTTTCCAACAGGACTTGGCACCTGCACACAGTGCCAAAGCTACCAGTACCTGGTTGAAGGACCATGGTATCCCTGTTCTTAATTGGCCAGCAAACTCTCCTGACCTTAACCCCATAGAAAATCTATGGGGTATTGTGAAGAAGAAGATGCAATACACCAGACCCAACAATTCAGAAGAGCTAAAAGCCACTATTAGAGCAACCTGGGCTATCATAACACCTGAGCAGTGCCACAGACTGATCGACTCCATGCCACGCCGCATTGCTGCAGTAATACAGGCCAAAGGAGGCCCAACTAAATACTGAGTGCTGTACATGCTCATACTTTTCATGTTCATACTTTTCAGTTGGCCAACATTTCTATAAATCCTTTGTTTTTATTGGTCTTCAGTAATATTCTAATTTTCTGATATGATGAATTTGAGATTTTCATTTGTTGTCATTTGTAATCATCAAAATTAAACAAAATAAACACCTGAAATATATGAGTTTGTATGTAATGTATGAATATAATATACACGTTTCACTTTTTAAATGGAATTACTGAAATCAATCTACTTTTTCATGATATTCTAATTTTATGACCAGCACCTGTAGACCTGTCTTGCCAGATGGATTTCATTTCTTTTCTTTTATTAACAGATTGCAGAGTGGCACTTAAATTTTTTCTATCTTTAAGCTTGATACAAATTTTGACACAGCTGCATTTTTATTTTCTTTATTTTTGAGCTTGCTGTTATTTGATGTAGATAGTTTGTATTTAGATACTACTTGTTACTGCAATAAAATTGGAACATTTTAAGATTGTTGCATATTTCATTAGTATTGTGTTGGGGCGATGGGGACAGGCGGGGCTTGAAAATTCCCCCTTGTCCAAAGTGGGGAATGACAGAAAAAGTTTGAGAACCACTTAGTTAAACTTTCCCCTGAACTAAAACTCTGTAACCTAGGAATTAATGATTACTTCAGAATGTGTATAAGGAAACTTTTTATTTTTTAAAGTTGTTGATGTCTTATTTTTTATAGCTGCAATGTTGAAAATGTTCATGTCCGTTAAAACAAATATGCTCTTATACTCATTAATATCTCAACTGGTAATTTTGGTAGGAATTTATCAGGGTGGGGCAGTGTGCTTGTCTGTATTTGTGTATGGAAGGAGGGGCATATGCGGTAGGGGGCCAGTGCCCCAGTAAAGCTTTGTGCCTAGCAACGCCCCTGGTCATTACAATATAATAACAGAAAAATAAAAAGCCTATACGGTCATATCACTACTTTGTTTGCATTCATTTTCACAAAACAGAGGCAAACTACATTAAAATAATCTAAAAAGAAAAAAAACTCAAGGAGAACTCCCTGACCACGGAGATGCGCAGGTAGGAATTATCATCCTGTGGCGCAAGGCTTTGGAACAGAGCACGATGGACATATTCCCGCTGGCATCAGCTGCGCCGCAGGCAGCAAAGGACCACGCATTATATGCCGAACACCTTCAGAGCTTAAAAGAGAGGTTTGAGCGCTACTTTCCACATGTTGCTGACGTTGAGGATTACGACTGGATCCGAGACCCATTCAACCAGGAATCTTCAACAGAAAAACTGACAATGAAAGAAAGAGAGGAGTGCGCAGAGCTCCGTGCGGACCGCACATTAAAACTCAAATTTAGTGAGCTCCCACTGGATCAGTTTTGGTTGGCTTCTGCATCAGAATACCCAAACATCTCACGCCACGCAATTGAGCAACTTCTTCTTTTCCCCACTACTTACCTGTGTGAGCTGGCATTCTCTACTCTGGTTTACATGAAGAATAACAGGACGTCACGGCTCTCTGTTGAACAGGACTTGCGTGTGGCCCTCTCCTCAGTGCCACCAAGGATTTAAAAAATCTGTGCGCACCGACAGGCACACGTGTCTCACTAATTTGTAAGCAGACAAAATATTTACAACAGCACACGTTTCAATGCTGATAAAAAAATGTTACATTTATTATTTGTAGTTCAGGACAATGGACAGTGCAGCTTCCTTGCATTGACAGTTCTTTGTGCTTAATTTCTGCTGAGTTTTCTTTGCTTCGTTTTTAATTTTGTGAACCATGATTTTAATAGACATGTGGCTGCTTTGATGAAGCCTATTTTGATGAAGTTTCAAATTAAATTTTGGAATATTTTGTTAATAAATATTTCATGAGTAATATAGTTGTCTTGTCACAATTTATTTTGAATTAGTACATAATTATAACAAATATTTTGCTAAACACGATGGATGACACAGGTTTTAAAGGCTCTTTAGCACAATAAGTGTGCCTTGAGATTTTTACTTGTCCTTTGGTGTGCCTTGGGCACAAAAAGTTTGGGAACCACTGGTCTATAGAATAAGATTAGCCACAGTGCTCTGGTCACCATATGACCTATTATTGTTCTTTTTATCATAAATAAAGTTTTATAAAGGATGTAATCTGTACTTAACTTATAATAGCTCTTGGTTGTTTCTTTTCTAAACAGGGACAATTTTTCTATTGGTCAGTTGGTGCAGAAATTGTTTATCATCAATTCTCATCAGTTTTATTTATTAAGACATTCCAAATAAACCCTCGCTATGGATAAAGAAAATGTATTAATTAAGTAACTTATTTGAACTTAATAAGTTACTAGTAAATTAGTAGAAAATAATAAAATCAATTTAAATACAGAAAATAAAACCAAAGAAAAAGTATTTTACTAACATGGATAAACGAATAAATAATATAAAGCTAGTAAAGTTAAGTTTCATAATACAGTGCTAACAAGTCTCCTATCATTGTAACAAAATAAAAAATAAAAAAAATCACTAAAGAAAAAAAATCAATATAAGGTAACCAAAACATCAAAGGAGCCTAGGCAGAACTGAATAAACTGATTACTAGCGTTCATCCGCCTCCGACACTAGCTAATCAGATTGAACCACACCTCCACGAAACAGCATCCAGAGTTCAACTTAAAAGTGGAACTTTTAAGTTGAACTTTGCATCTACAACTCTGTCTGGTACCTAGTTCGCAGGCGGTGGTTGCTCTGTGTCTGACTTCATTCATATGACACCGTTTCAACCCACCTCCAGCCCCTCCTCCCCCATTCTAGCTCAAGCTTAATCAGACTGTCATTCCTCCAGGACTCTTACTGTCTCATTTTAACCGGTCAGGCAGAAGACCTCCATGTTTAGCCTGGTTCTGCCAGAGGTTTCTTCCCAATGGGGAGTTTTTCCTTTCCAGTGTCGCTCCATGCTTGCTCATCACGGACAGGTTCTCTCAACCTGTGTTATCCAAGCTGGACTTCCATCTTCCAGGTCCCTGAGTGAAGCTCTAGTATCAGCTCATGCAGTCAACTGGATCTCTCCATACAGCTCAAGCACACCATCTTGCCAACCAGCAGTCTACAGACTGACCAACTTCCTCTATCTCCACTCCACCACCAGTTTCAGGCCTGGAGGGTAACATCCCTATCCTTTACTACTGTTCATGCATATCAAACAAAATGCAGCGCTATGTTTCCTTCTAAGGTCTGAGCACCAAAGACTAAAGTAATTGTATCAAGAAAATTCTTCTAATTGCCTTATTCTTTCCGTGTGAGTTTTTCAGATTGAAATGAAACTGAACAAATCCCTAAGCAAGTCAATAAGGTTTATTTTTACAGAACATTTTAGTGTTGTCACAGAAAGAAAAAAGGCATAGACACAACACAGATCATAAAAAAAAAGAAAATTAAGGATTAGAATAAGATGATTATTTAAAATAAAATCAAATGGTGGATGAAAAAGGAAGGAGAGCGAGGTTAGGGTACAGAAAACAGGTCAGGCAGGCTCAGAGGATCAGGAGGCAAAATCAGGTCTAAGGTGATGGAGAGACAGAGGGAATGCGGAACTGGTACTTTCCTCCAAAGTCTCATACATTCAGGACAGGGCAGCAGATTTTACATTTTTCGTCCCATGTCTGTAAGATAACAAAAAGTTAAACCTCCCCAAAAATAGAGACCATCTGACCTGTCAAGGGTTAAGTCTTTTAGCTGTCTAAAGGTATTCCAAACAATGAAGGGTTCCTTCGCTGTCTCCAACCAATGTCTCCATTGCTCTAACGACAACTTGATTGCCAGAAGCTAGCGGTCACCCATGTCATAAATGCATTCAGCATTAGACAAACGTCTGGGAAAAAGGCACAAGGGTCAATAACTCCAACATTAGACTTTTGGCTGAGGATTGCTCTCACTCTGCAAGAGGAAGGAACCACTTCAATTGAAAATGTTTGCCAGAATCAGGCGACTAAAGAAAAGAGACAGAAGTAAACATGTGCTTCAGATGAGAAAAGGCTTTATCTGCTTTGTCGTTCCAGGTGAACAGGAGAAGAGAATTGAGGGGATGTGCGACTTGACTGTAATTCCTAATTAATATCCAATAGAAATTAGTGAAGCCCTGAAACCTCTGAAGTTGTTTCCTTTCAGAAGGAGTTGTCCATTCAGAAACTGCCTGAACCTTAGACGGGCCCATAGATATCTGGTTAGGTGAAAAATGAAGCCAAGGAAGGAGAAGGGGGTCAAATTCACACTTCTCTGCCTTAACAGGTTTTAAACGAGACAAAGGACTGACCGTGCATGTTGTTTGAGGCTTTTTAAGCCTTTGGAGTGAAGAATGATATCATCCAGATAGACAAAAAAAAGTGCCCCACCGTGTGTCTTAAAACCTTGTTGAACAGGTTCTGAACAACTGCAGGTGCATTGGTTAAACCAAAAGGCACGTCTGGCCATTGAAGGTTGTCTTCCATTCATTCCACTCTCGGATGCGATCCAGATGGTAGGTGTTGCAGAGATCTAGTTTGGAGAAGATCTTAACCCTTTGGATCTATTCAAAAGCGGTGTTCATAAGTGGTAAGGGTTAGTGGTTCTTTAAGGTGATATCATTGAGACCCCTGTAGTCAACACAGGGTCTGATAGAACCATCCTTATTACCCATTAAGGAGAATCCTGCCCTGCAGGAAGGGATGACAGGCGGATGATTCCGGCCTTGAGGATCTCGACAATGTATTTATTCATGGCCTAAGACTTAGGCAGAGGGTACAGATGGTCTTTAGGGGTGTGAAACCATGAAGATGATCAATGCAGCAATCGATGAGGAGGTAGAGAACTAGCCTTCGATTTATTGAACACCTCCTTGAGGTCATGATAGTCATAAGGTACCTTGGACAGATCAGGAAAAAAATCTCTTCAATCTCATTCTGAGGGACGGAGAATGAATGATCAGCTGTCGGTCAGGTTTCAGAAAAGTAAGAAGCCCAAGCCAGGCTTTCGACCATCTTCCATTCAATCTGGGATATGTGTTTTCTAGCAAGGTTATGCCCAAAACCACAGGAACCTGAGGGGAATTAATTATCATGAACAAATGATTTTCTTTATGGGTACCTCCAATGGTCACTCTCACCTTCTCATAGACCAAATGTGATTTGTTTAAGTGATGTCCGACCCATGCCAGAACATTGTTTGAGGATGGCCCAGCTAATAGTCGCATGCACAGTCTTTTGGAAAACTCGTCCATAAACTCTGTGTCTGCTACGAAATTGATGAACACAGAAGTCTGGTGAAAAAAAGATTTGTAGAAAGGTTGGGGTAAAAGCATTAGATACCTTTTTTTGGCTTAGTAGAGTTCTCCCCTACTCTACCAAGCCTAACTTTTTACCAGGTTTACAGGTTAATACTTTGTGCCCCTTGCCATCACCGTAGAGACACAAATTCAGTTGGAATATACATTGTTTCCCCTCCTTAGACAGTCTGGTCCTCCCCAGCTACATGGGTTCAGATGTGGGTTTCCCCCCTAAAGACATCTTTTCATCAGGCATTGGATCTTGAACTGAAAAGTGTCAAAGGTCTAAAAGAACATTCTTTTTTCCATTCTATTATACAGAGATATATTCTGGTGGCTAGATCCTCCAATTGTTTCAGAGATAGAGGGAAATCTGAATTCACTAGTTCCTCCATAATCTTATTGTTTAATCCAGTCTGCAAAATTTCCATTAAAGCCTCCTTATTCCACTGACTTTCAGTTACCAAGATGTTGAAATCAATTATATGTCCTGAAACAGACCTATCTCCTTGTCTTAGAGACAGAGGGCCTCTGGTGGTTTCATGACTGGGCAGAGATGGGTCGAACAACTGCATCTATTCCTAAGAAAGTGCCCCATAATTTTGCCTTGTCTGTGAGTAAGGAGATAACATAAGCCACCTTAGTTCAGTCAGAGGCGTAACCTGAGGGCTGCAGTACAAAATGGATCTCACTCTGTGTCAGAAAAGCTCAAAACTGATCAAGATTGCCTCAAGTTGTAGTGACGACAACTGAGGCTTTGTTGATTTATCAAAAGGCTTTAAGATTTATCAAAGGCTTTCAAAACTTTCGATCATGATACTCCCTTTTTCCTTTGTCTGCTCCTGCTTCAAAAAGTGTCCTATAGCTTTTTGTTGTTTGTATCTTACTTCATGAAAATGCAATATGGCCTTTTTGTATTTGTTAAAACGATCCTCGTCTTTGTAAGAAGCTACAGGATGTGGTGATTCAGAGTAGTTTTTCTCAACAAAAGTGACTATTAAAATTATCTATATATAATAGACAAACATTGGTCTTAAAACTGCAACCATTTCCCAGGTTGACACCTTTGTCGGTGATTTAAATTTACATAAAGATCCTTAGTATTTCCTGAGTCCTTCCTTCAGGGCTCGGGTTCCATGGATCGTTGGGCCGCAGTTGGTTACCCTGCTCTGTGGATGAGCTTTTTCTTCTGAACTGCTAGAGTGAAACTCCCTCTGTAAAACTTTAATGAAAGCTATGGATCTAATTTCATAGCCATAAAACTACAACGCACTGAGGAGAGTCTCTTCAAAACTGAAAAAGTCGACCGACATCAACAGGTTGGATCAAAGACTGTGCTGCATATTAGAGGCCAGCAAACATCCAGCAGCAGTTTAACGAAGCACACAAGTAGTTTACTCACTGGCTGCGTTGTCCTCCTGCTGCAGACTGTGGGGTTAGTCTGAGGCCCCGTCCTCTGTGGAGCTGCAGGTAACAGTAGGAGAGACAGCTGCTTTAAATCATGCAGACCTGCTACCATGTGATCAGACTGGTTAAATATTCAGCAGTTTGAAGTGAGCTGCTGCAGGTAGTCATGTTTGACTGGCTGATACTTATTTCTGTGGGAACTCGCAAGGTTGGGCTTCCCTGGTAAACAAGCTTAGAAGATATAGAAGCTATAGAAAATTAGTCACGGTGCTCTTGTCACCATAAGACCTACTAATATTTTATATCATAAATAAGGTTTTAAAAAGGATATAATCTGTACATAACTTACAAGGGGAGCTCTTGGTTGTTTGTTTTCTCAACAGGGACACATTTCTCTATTGGTCAATAGGTGAAGAAATGGTTTCTCATCTGTTCTGTAAAACACCTCATTTACTTATTAAGACCTTCCAAATAAATCCTTGCTCTGACAACAGAGTAATAACTAATGATATAAATAATCCAAATTCAATAAGTCTATCATAGTATGTTTAGGACAAAAACACTGAACCTGCAGTGGCATTTATTTATAAATGTACACAAAAAAACAAAAACAAAAAAAAGGTTTAGAAAAAAAATTATCAAAAAAGTATCAATGATATAATAAAATAGATTTCAATACAGCAAATTAAAGAGAAGAAAAATGTGTTTACTAGCATGGATAAACAAATTATATAAAGCTATTAAGGTTAAGTTTGATTAAATAAACAACGTAAAACATATAAGATAAATAAAAACTGTAAATACAAAACGATAAGATCATAGCAAATAAACAAAAAATAAATAAATACCTCTTTATTCTCTTTAATTGAACTTTGTGTAGTAACTTTTAATTGTAGGTATGGACATATAAACCATTTATGACTAATAAAGTTTCTGTTATTAAATGGTTCTGTCCTTGCAGGGCCACTCTGAACCATCACAAAACAACCACAGTGAAACAGTCATGAAGTCTGAACTGATGGAGGAAGCTGAGGCTCTGCAAGAGACTCTACCCTGAAGCTGCAAAGCCATTATTCAAACTCAACCTGGTTACTCCAAGATAAGGCTGCTGCCAACTCTTTAATCATCACAGCCCAAAAAAAAATACAAAAGATTATAAAATCACAAAAGAAATAAAATCAATAATGGGTAGCCATAAAAAATCCAACAATCCGACATTTTAGTGTTGTGAGAGAAAGAAAACAGTAAAACACATTGCAGAGGCATAGAGAAAACACAAACCATTAAAGAAAACAAAAATGAAGGATTAGAATACTGGGATTATATACAAAAATGCAAACATGAATTAGATAATAAAATAGAACAAAAAAGCAGTATAAAAGCAAATTAAGAGTTTAAAAACATGCGTAAAACAAATAAAACAGTTGGACAAAAACCTTAAAATAATAATACCTCAATTAACAGTTTAACAGTCAATGGCAGCTCTAAACTAATGGGTTTTTAGCTTTTAGTTCAAATAACTTTCAGCACTTTTTGTCATGATCTGGCCTGATTCCTCTACCCTAATTGTTTATTTCTTTCACCTGCTACTTTCCCTCCCTGCCGCAATTATCATTTATTCCTCTCACCTGTTTCCTTTGTTTTATGTTCTGTTCAGCCTGAGCATTCGGGGCCAGATCATTAGATGTTGTTTTCTGTTCAGTTCTGTTTATTCCAAGGTTTATGTCCTGGTCAAGTTCTGGTTCCTCGCCCTGTCTATGCTACCCTCTTCCACTGACCCTGCCCTTCTGCACCTGATCCTGACTGCTCCTGTGTGTGTCCGCCTGGTCACGCTTCCGGATTGGATTGGATTCTGAACCTGCCTGGAAGCTCTACGATGCCTGGAAGTCTGGATCCTGTTTCTTTTGTCTGTTCCTGCCTGTTCTGTATGCCTGGCTTGGATCAACTTCCTGCTAATCCTCCTGAGCTGCAGCACCTGGGTAACTCTGGGTGACGCACGCCGCATCAGCTGTCAGCCCATCGGCTGGATCGCAGCCCCTTCAAGGGTGATAGACTGAACTGTTGAACCAGGTAAGTGACCAACTCTGATAATCATCCTCTTTCAGATGATCATGGTCACTTACCTGTGTTTCTCCCACTGAGTCTCTGTGAGTGGGTGGTGCCCAGCCCCCCTCCTGCAGCATCTGCGAGTCGCAGATCCTAGCAGCTCCACTTTAGTTTCAGTTTGTTTGTTTGTTATTTTAATAAGTGTTTTGAACTTTTCTACTGACTGTCTCACCTTGAAAACTGGGTCCACCTGTCCCGTTTTATGACACTTTTTTCAGTCTTCTGGGAGTTTTTTTCAGATCAGTGGAGCTTAGGAACTAAATGTTGCTTCGCCGTGTTTGGTTCTAGTTCTGGGTGTACAGAGTAGGCTGGAACTAAAGGACCTGAGCGGTCTGGAACCCGGCTCGGACTGGCAATCTTTGATACCGGGAATTTGCCCAGTGGGTCAGTCTTAATTTCAGTGTGTGAGGGCCGGCCCTCCTTAAATCATACAGCCTTAAATCATATTGGCCCCAACACTTACACTCCGGCTGAATGCATCTACAGGTGACAGTAAATAACTCAAGTAGCTGATGAAGTAATACAATGTTAACTAACTAAATGATGCATGCAGTATATATAGCCCTTCCCTGTCATGCACATCCTTATGACAGTTGGCATATGGTGTAATTTTCTAGTGTAAAAAAGTGTAAAATCCTTGCAACAAACTAAATTATAATAAAACTAAAAGGCTTTCTTTAAACCAAACTATGATGTTCCTCTTATATTTTGTCATGTTTTGTTTAAGGTTCCTAACCCACATGCAGAACACACGGAAACAGGAGAAAAGTTCAAAGGTTTATTAGGAGATGTTTCTGCACGGAGAATAAACAGATCCAGGGGGTTTAATCTGAGCCGGGACTGGTCACGAGCGGGTTCCCTGTTCTGGAGTTAGAGCTTAACGGCTGAGGGGGGCGACCTTGAGGGTCCAGAGGCTGTCGGCAGGCTGAGGGCTTGGCGGAGGCAGAGCTTGGTTTGAGTGTTTGCAGATTACTGGTTTGAGTTTCCCTTCTAGATTCTTCTGAGAGCCGGCAGGCAGGTCTTTGGCGGGTAAGATTCTCCAGGGTTCCTCAGAGGTCAGACAGGCAGATTTCCCACAGAGAAACTCTTCAGGGTTTTCTAATTTTCAGGCAGGTTCAACCTGGGAAGCAGAAAGGAGAAAACGGATCAGGTTCAGGTTCAGGTTTCAAGGGAGTCAGAGATTCAGACAGGCAGGTTGGCTCAGGCTTGCTAACCGTAACTGGCAAACACTCTGGCACTGGAGAGACGTCCTCTGCCTCCTTAAGTACAGATCCCCTGATGAGCACATGAGCGACAGGTGCTAGCAATCAGCTCCGGCTCCAGGAGATCTAGTACGCCCTCTGGTGGAGAAAGTGGACAGACCTCCAGATCCCAACATATTTGGCAAATTTATGTTCGAATATTTTACAAAAATATGTTGTGGTGCATGATGGGGTTTTGCATCTAAAGGCTAACTTTTCCTGTCTTATGTACATTGTTGCCAGGTTGGGATGTTTCCCAAGTGCCAGGGCCGCAAATCGTTCTGTCCGAGCCTGTCTGGGAGGCTGATACACTGACAACAAATCTGTTATGTTTAGCTTTATTTCTATAGCACATTTAAAAACGGCTACATCTGTCCAAAGTGTTGAACAACAAACATAAAGTGCAACAAATGAGTAAAAAGGTAATTACACGTTACACAAACATTAAAAAATATGCATGTTAAATATTGAGGTGCTGAGTCATTCAGTGATTTATAGACTAACAGAAGGATTTTAAAGTCTATTCTCTGTGCTACAGGGATTCAGTGGAAGAATTCAGAACCAGACTGATGTGCTCTACTTTTTTAGTCCTAGTTAAAACATGGGCAGAGTTTTGGATCAGCTGGAGCTGTCTGTAGGACTTGTTAGGCAAACCTATGCAGACACTTTCACAGTAATTATTTCTACGAAAGATAAATGCATGAATGAGTTTCTCTAGATCCTGCTAGGACATTATTCCTTTAATCTTGGAAATCTGACTTAGTTACTGCCTTTCAATGCCTAAGGAGGTTCAGGTCTGAATCCATCATGACACTAAGGTTTCAGCCATAATCAGTGATTTATAGCTGTAGTAGCTGAAGCTGTGAGCTAACTCTGGATCTAGTTTATTACCTCCATTTTATTTTTTAATTAGTTGGAGAAAATTATGGTACATCTACATATTGATTCGTTGTAAGTATCTAACCAACGCTCTGATAGGTTAGTCAAATTGTGATTTTATGACGTAAAGCTGTGCACGTCTGCATAGTAATGGTAACTGATCTTTTTGTTTTGTTTGTATTATGTGAGCTAAGGGGAGCATGTAGATGTTGAATAGGTGGGGTCCCATAATTGAGCCTTGAGGAACCCGACATGTGATTTTTAAAGTCTCTGATTTAAAGTTCCACCCTGACATATAGAACTCCCTGTCCTTCGGGTTATATTTAAACCAGTACAGAATATTCACATTTTGGAAGAAGAAAATAGGTGGTTTGAGAGGGGCGTGAAGGAAGCCATTTACAATGCAGTAATTGAGGTAAAACCGCAAACTCGACGCTATTCCTGATATTTTGAATTGAAAAAGCTTTTTGGATGGGAGGCGAAATATCTTCAAACTTGGAAAAAAAGTCCAGTGGATTGTTTTAAATTTTCTTTTTTTGGTTAACCAGTCCAGTGCAAAGTTGGACTAATTAATTTGTTCTGAGTCCTTTATCTGAAGTGGTTGTGTATACGGCAAATAGGGCATTGCAAATAATGTATCTCCTTCTGTGTGGAGTGTGTATGTTCTTTCTTTTTTGAAGGGCGGTGATCCTTCAATCTTTAATAACCGTAGGCCAGAATAAAAACTATGCAATCTTGCAAAGGTCCTTAAAGAATTCCTTGCTAGACAACCTAAAAACTGCCCAGAATTAAATGATTTTTTATTCAATTATTAGTTTGGTAATTATTAGTTTGGTTTTAGAAAATGACATAGTAGAAAGATTGCTTCTGTGAAGGTCTAAATTGCATTATCTAGGCTCTGTACTGTGGAAAATACTGCACAGCAAGTTTTATTGATTTATCAAAGGCTTTTCAAAACTGTGGACCTGCATTAAAAACGCTTCAGCTCTGATCGGCATGCTGTGGGAATTTTTACAAAGGTTTTAAGAGTTACAGTGTTTTTCTGATGGCTTAAGCACATTTTTTGTAACTGTTGGCTATTTTTGCAAAACTCTTTCATGTTAGGAATCCAGTTTGTGTTGGTTGTTTGTGTGTTTTTCCCTCCCTCCACCACCAGGTGGTGCCCTGATCTCGTTGGCCTTCCTGCACACCTGCAGCTCGTTGGTTCATCACTGAAGAGTATTTGAGCGGCGGACTCTGACTACCTCGACACCAGAGTGTTTGCCAGTTTTGGGTACTCTAGCCAAGCTGAGTTTAGATGAGTCTACCGGCAATCTGAGCCTTTGTTTCTCTGAGTCTTACTTCGTTTTTGTCTTTGCCTTTCGGCAGGAAGCCTTCCTGTGTAACTGGATGCCTGGCCTTCTCTCCCTGAAAAGATTAACTGAGTTCACACTGAGCAGGGGAAAACTTACACACGTCCCTATCAGAAATCCAAGTGACAGTCCGCTCCATTGCTCCTCAGGGTCCAGCGAATTTCTACCTGTCCGCTCTCCAATGAGTTCCCTCTTCTCTGGATAAACCCACACCAACTGGATCAAGGAAAGACAAGAACCCCCTCAAACGTGAGTCCCGCTTCCACTGTGCTAAAGACTCAATCAGTTTTTCCTACGGCCTATGAACTGATCACAGTGATCACCAGTTCTCTGAGTTTCTGATTCAACTCCTGTACACTGAAAAAAAAATAGAGGTTGACAGAAGTTCATAAGTTATTACACTCAACTTAATGTCTCTTTTCATTTGTACAATGAAAATAACAGGCACACTCTTTTCTCTATGCATAAACACTCACCCGCACATGCGCGGCACAAACACGCATGCGCACATGCGCATTATAAACGCGCACGTGCGCGGCTTTTCCTTTCATCAGAACGTGAAAAACATGTGAACTCATGCTTCAACTCGGTGGCAATACACCACAAGGGAATGCTAACTCACGGAGCTAACCGCTAACTGTCTGTACTTTGCAGCACTCACCGGGGAAAGAAAAGATTCAGAAAACTGGTGAGGTCCCAGGGTTGTTCCTCCATGGTTCTCCAGATGCATAAAATCACAATGTCCGCCAATCTTCTCAAACACGAGGGAAAAAGGCTGTGCCCTTGAAGAAAGGGATAGGAAACCCCGTACCGTAGTGGGTGTGTCCATGAACATAAGCAGTGCGCATGCCCATGAGTTTACAGTTGAGGGAACTCAAAAAATCTTGTATAGGCGATTTAAAACTCCTTGTTAAACCAACTTCTGAGAATTTGAGTTGGGCAAACGTGTATTTATTTGTTAGATGTCAAATTTATATTTCTGAGTCGGATTACAATACAATTGTGTGTTAGAACAACAATTGCCATTTACTTTTTTAACAGTGTAGAGTCTCCTCAATAATCCTGTTAAACTTTTCCCCTGGTAATGGTTCTCTGCACGTGGGTCAGAGCTCTTAAATTGATCATGACAGAATACTCTGGCCAAACCGTTGAACCAGCAGAGGCCATTCAGAGAGCCATCAATCAGCAACAAACTGCCCTAACCAGACATAACACCTTGGTTAAATTAATCAACTGACAACTGAGTTAAACCGCCGAGTGACAGACTTAACCGAGGCTGTCCGTTTTTCTCTCCAGGTGAGCTAACCCCGCCTCGAGCTAACCAAGCTACTTTTCCTTCCCTTTCTTTCTCTTAAATATATCATGACATTTCAAACAAATAAAACGTTTCACCAAATCAGCAAAACACTGTGGTTCTCTTGCAAAAACTAATAAACCCTGCAAACCTTTGTATAAATTGTATTGTAATGATGCCAGTTACGGCGAGTTAATGCCGTCAACAGGTTTCATTTAACAAACACAAGCTTTTATTTCTGAGGCTACAGCTCACGCCCCTCACAACATGGCCAGCACACACAAAAAGCTAGCTCTTCAGTTAGCCTCGCTCAACCCGCTCAACACTTCCGGTCCTGGAACCGCTGCTCTCCCAGATCCCCCCCCCCCCCCCCCCCCCCCATGCGATATAACAGGCCTATCACATGAGAGCAGGAGCTAGTAGAGTCAGGCAAAGGAAATGCATAAAAGAAAGGAACAGAATACACATAACCATATGGTCCCCAATAGAACCAAACACAGAATCGTTACACCAGCCCCCCACTACAGAGTTCCTCGCCCACGAGGGAACAAACAAAATCATCGAAGCGTCTTGGGGCCCTTCTCGCCCGCTGTAGGCGGCCCCCCTGCAATGTTTCAGACTGCACTGACACAGCTTTGCTTTCACTTCATGCAGAAAAAGCATTCGATATAGTGGAACATAGTCATCTCTAAAAAGATCTCTCTCAATTTGGTTTTGGTAGTTGTTTTACAAGCTGGATTAAAATACTAATAATAAACCCTCTGCCTCAGTTATAACTAATAACATTCTATCTAAATAATTTAATTTCGATAGGGGCTCACGTCAACGTTGTTGACCCCTCCTCTTTGTGCTAGGAATTGAGCCATTGGCTATTGCCATAAGGAATAATCAAAACATTCATGGTGTCAGGATAAAAAATATTGAATCTAAAATTGGACTATTTGCCGATGATGTTATTTTAATGCTGCCAATCTAAATAACTCAATCCCCCAACTTCTTAAAACTATATTTCCGATTATAAACTTAACAAATCTAAATCCGCCATCCTATTTTTAAAAAAGGCTGAAAGAAGTAATCCTCCAATTCATACAACATTTCAGGTGGCAAAAGAGAGCCTTACTTACTTAAGCATAAAAATGACTCCAAAAATAGATGATTGGCTGGTTGGCTGGTTGACGTGACGTTGGAGGGGCGGACACAGGGCGGGCGATTGCTATAGGCGAGCTAGGCAATTGCCTAGGGCGACAAATGTGTTGGGGGCGCCCTCTAGCGTCGCCCTTAGGCTTATGTAACCTGCACAAGAAACCCGTATTTCCACCCGTATTTTATTTTGGCGGGTCAAACTGACAGCACCCTTTAAGTTCCGGGTCACAGGTGACTCGGATATGAATCGCTGTTGCTGCTGTCGCTGTGGCTAGCTGCTCGTCTCGGCGTCTTCTAAACTTATAGAAGAATACGGCTGGATCGAGGCTTACTAAGACGGCCGAAGGATTAAATTGGGTGTTTTCTGCCGACCGCTCGATGGTGAGTCGTTTAATTTACGTATTTTGTTTTTCTTTAGAAATAGAAGTGCGGTGGCGACACGCCCACTTAGTCTGTGCATTAATGACTGAAAAGTTTATTTATTGATTTAAAAGGTCATTTTCTTTTGTTAATTTTGTGGCCGAATAGATTATATATTGTTAAAATATTAAATAGGCCTTTTGATTTTTGTAGATTCGTCCTTTTAGGACAGTTTTAGTTACTTTTTATTAATTTTTGCTAACGGCCTATGGAAATCTGGGCTTGGTCATTTTTTTGTGGAGTTGCGCAACGAAATAAGAGAAAAAAAAAAAAAAACAATTGTTTATTGAAATGATATGGAAGTCAATTAAGTAAGTAATTGACTGCGTCAATATAATTTGAAAGTGCACTTTAATTTGATCTGTACTGGTAACTTTAATTTGGTCTGTACCGGTAACTTTAATAAGGTTAGTTAACTTAATTAGTTAGTTAACTTTAATAAGGCTAACCCTTTGATTTGAATCTGAATGTAACTTTAAATTTGATCGCGATCTTTAATTTGAAATTCATTTGAAAAATTCATGAGAAACACTTTATGGAATGTAGTTATTTATTTATTTTTTTGTAATTGTTGAATGTTTATTTATTTTGGATAACAGTTTAACAATGTTTAAACATGACAGCTAATTTGTTTTATTTTTATTTATGACCTTGTTTAGGTCAGGTTTTTTTTCCACCCCCTGTGTCACGTCAGGATGGCGAGCTACCGGATCACCGCAGCTTCGCTGTAGGATTTAAATGAACCAAGCTATTTTTTCATTCTGGACCTATTTGCCCTGGGTCATGGACAAACAAAACCCAAAACAATCAATCAGATATTGATTGATGGACTGTTGATCACCCTGGATTCATGAATGGACCAAAATAGAAACTCTTGGGTGACATCAGGGTTTATTGTTTTTGTTGCTGAGCTTTTTTTTTTTTCTTTTCCTTGTTGTGTTTTTGGTTATATTATAGAAAATCACTATTTTATATATATATATATATATATATATATATATATATATATATATATATATATATATATATATATATATCTCAAACTTGAATACAATAATTTAAACATACTTTTGTCTAACGGTATTTTGTTCACAGCCACGGGCTCCATAGACGAACCTATCTGAGTGCCTATTATATTTGGCTGTAGTCAGGCGCCTAGCCTTAATAAGCGTTACACTTACTTCCCATTAATCATAGAATTAGAAAAAAAGCGAATTAAACCGGTTATGAAGCGTCCGTCAGTGTCCTTACAGATGGTTAAGTGTTTTTGCACAGTCCTAACTTTGAGTGTGTAATAAATTATTTAAAATAATAAAAAAGAAAAGGTACTGAAACCTATTCTGGTATTTGTCTATGCATCACTCCAGAACAAACACTGCTTTGCACTCAATTTGCAATTTTGTAACACACACTTTGCACAACTGTACAGGTGCTGGTCATAAAATTAGAATATCATGAAAAAGTAGATTGATTTCAGTAATTCCATTTAAAAAGTGAAACTTGTATATTATATTCATACATTACATACAAACTCATATATTTCAGATGTTTATTTTGTTTAATTTTGATGATTACAAATGACAACAAATGAAAATCTCAAATTCATCATATCAGAAAATTAGAATATTGTGAAAAGGTTCAAAATTGATGGCCCCTGGTGCCACACTCTAATCAGCTAATTAACTCAAACCACCTGCAAAAGCCTTTAAATGGTCTTTCAGTCTAGTTCTATAGGCTACACAATCATGGGGAAGACTGCTGACTTGACAGTTGTCCAAAAGACGACCATCGACACCTTGCACAAGGAGGGCAAGACACAAAAGGTCATCGCTAAAGAGGCTGGCTGTTCACAGAGCTCAGTGTCCAAGCACATTAATAGAGAGGCGAAGGGAAGGAAAAGATGTGGTCGAAAAAAGTGTACAAGCAAGAGAGATAACCGCACCCTGGAGAGGATTGTGAAACAAAACCCATTCAAAAATGTGGGGGAGATTCACAAAGAGTGGACTGCAGCTGGAGTGAGTGCTTCAAGAACCACCACACACAGACGTATGAAAGACATGGGTTTCTGCTGTCGCATTCCTTGTGTCAAGCCACTCTTGAACCACAGACAGCGTCAGAAGCGTCTTGCCTGGGCTAAAGAGAAACAGGACTGGACTGCTGGTGAGTGGTCCAAAGTCATGTTCTCTGATGAAAGTAAATTTTGCATTTCCTTTGGAAATCAAGGTCCCAGAGTCTGGAGGAAAAGAAGAGAGGCACTTCATCCACGTTGCTTGAAGTCCAGTGTAAAGTTTCCACAGTCAGTGATGGTTTGGGGTGCCATGTCATCTGCTGGTGTTGGTCCATTGTGTTTTCTGAGGTCCAGGGTCAACGCAGCCACATACCAGGAAGTTTTAGAGCACTTCATGCTTCCTGCAGCTGACCAACTTTTTGGAGATGCAGATTTCATTTTCCAACAGGACTTGGCACCTGCACACAGTGCCAAAGCTACCAGTACCTGGTTGAAGGACCATGGTATCCCTGTTCTTAATTGGCCAGCAAACTCTCCTGACCTTGACCCCATAGAAAATCTATGGGGTATTGTGAAGAAGAAGATGCAATACACCAGACCCAACAATTCAGAAGAGCTAAAAGCCACTATTAGAGCAACCTGGGCTATCATAACACCTGAGCAGTGCCACAGACTGATCGACTCCATGCCACGCCGCATTGCTGCAGTAATACAGGCCAAAGGAGGCCCAACTAAATACTGAATGCTGTACATGCTCATACTTTTCATGTTCATACTTTTCAGTTGGCCAACATTTCTATAAATCCTTTGTTTTTATTGGTCTTCAGTAATATTCTAATTTTCTGATATGATGAATTTGAGATTTTCATTTGTTGTCATTTGTAATCATCAAAATTAAACAAAATAAACATCTGAAATATGAGTTTGTATGTAATGTATGAATATAATATACAAGTTTCACTTTTTAAATGGAATTACTGAAATCAATCTACTTTTTCATGATATTCTAATTTTATGACCAGCACCTGTAGGCACAATTCACCGCACAGCACTCTTTGTGGAACTGTAAACACAACTCAATGAAGCACTAAACAGATGCTGAAAACAGTACTGGTATTTCGCACGGCAAAAGTGGGGGGGGGGGGGCGCAAAACTCAATCTCGCCTAGGGCAACCAAAGGGCTAGAACCGGCCCTGGGCGGACAGGTCAACAGGAGACTATGATGAGTTCAGAAGAGAGGAGTCTTGGAACCCTTGGCATCTCGAGATGTTTTCCTCCAAGGCTGAAAGGACTCGAAAAATCCCAGAGGATCTGAAGACTTCCTGCCAAAGATTTACAAGAAACAAAAGGTAAGAGCATGAATAAACTTGAAAAAGTTAGAGAATTACTCAGCAAAGCTCTGAGTGCTAGAGTACCCAAAAAAGGCAAACACTCTGGCATAGAGGTGATGACTGTCAGCTGCTCATATTAGGTGATAAATGATTCCTTGCAGGTGTAGGTAGTTGAGACGCGTAGGCAAGCCCTCCAAGACAGAGTAACCAGATGGCACCATCTGGTGGACGAACTGTGGAACTGAAAAAGAAAACAAACTAACCCCACAAACTGGAACCACAACACTGGTGAACTGTAAAGTGCCTTGAGATGAAGTGTTGTAAATTGGTGCTATATAAAAAAACTGATTTGAATTTCATTGAATGAATAGATTTAGAAATTGTGCTACAAAAATCACGGCTTGGGTTTAAACATTCAGAAAAAAACTGTAAGCAAGGTTTGTTTGCTTTTGCAAGAGAACTAGAATGTTTTGCTGATTTGGTGAAAGGTCTTATTATTGGTGTGTAGAGTTTTGAATAAATAGGCAATAGTTACAAAAATATTTGATTAAGCCATGAGAAAAAAAACTGTAATAAGCAGGATGGGACATCAGACTAATGACACCTTTCACTCATTTAGATCCAGTTAGTTTTTTATTTTGTTAATGTCATCCTCAGCAATACAGTAGCTGTCTGTGACATCATTCAAATTATTAGCTGACCTAAGAACTGAACCTTTAATAGAGCAGAAGCAGCAAACTCTGTTTTGAAAAAAAAAAAAATAGCTTTAACTTTGTAAAGTTCACAGATTTCAATAAATGACAAAAGGCTATTTTCTGGTTATTCACAACTAGTTTTATAAGAACCCATATCCCTCACAGTATCCACTCTGCAGGAGAACTTTAAAACATGAAATCGGTTACTGATAGGTAAATGTCATGATTGAAGAAAAATGCATAACTGCTGGACTGCATCTCCAAAACTACAATATTGTTATTATCATACTCCTTTCTACCTCCAGTAGATATTTCAACATATTACAAGGATCGTTTTCAGTAGAATTTAGTAGAATTGATTTCTGTAACAGTATCTTAAAAGGGCAAAATAAAAATTTGATCAGACCGCTGCAGTTATTCATCAAATGGAGCACATTGTTCTGTTTTAAAATGTCGTCTCCTTGTGTCTAAGACAACAGACTTTAAAATTTTTTGCATTAATCATTCACTGAATGGCTGAGCTCTAGAATACATGATCAGCTGCAGCAACCTCTTGACCCTTTAATGTTTAGTGTTTTCTTTTTTCCTCTACTATGCCACTGCATTGTTTTTTTCCCTGTGTTTTCCTGTTATGTTCTGTCCATGTATAGGACTTTGAGTTGTCTTGTTACTGAAATGTTTCATACAAATAAACTTGCCTTGCTTTTTTACAATGGTTTACAATAATATCCAAATTATATGTGGAACAAAATATTTGGAAATTAGAATCAGCTTTATTGCCAAGTAGGTTTGCACTTACAAGGAATTTGACTTGGTGTTGATGGTGCAAATAAATTAGATATATATACAGAATCCAGAATCTATAGCTATATCCAATATAAAACATAAAATATTGTTTGCAATATATAGTATAAACTGCAGCTATGTACTTTATACACAGTAGACTGTACGTTAGTGTTACACAGGAGGTCTGGAGTTGCTACATTGTTGTAGCTTCTATGTCCTGAACAGAAGATGGAGAGAGGCAATGTCAGCGTCTCTGGGCCTCATTGATAAGGCTGGTAGGGGATGGGAAGAAACTGTTCTTTTGGTGTGATGTTTTGGTCCTGATGGACCACAGTCTCCTGCCATCCAGAGCAGTATTTGAAAGCGCGGGTGGCGAACCTACACTTCTAAAAGCCTCTGATGAACGGCTACTGGTGAAGAAACACATCTGGACACAGCAGCCCCAGTCCCCCTGAATGCCACACAAAATCTCTTTCAACTAAAACGTGGAGAAGCTGCATGTGGTGGAGAATCAAACGTCCAATGCCCGGAACAAATATTGAAGATCGGGGATGCCTTTTCCACAAACCCCTCCAAACAGAGTGATCGCTGCTCTGAATAAGCTGTGGAGCCTCAGGAAGCCCATAACCTGGGAGGATATGACAGCCAGGCGTGTTTATACACATTTAAAGGGTGCTGAGGTACCCTTAAATTGAATAATTGCACCCCTAAAATATGGATGTTTTTTTTATATTGTATGTGCTTTTTAAATTGAAAAAAGTAAAACAAAAACATTAAATATAGAAAAGTCTAAAAACTATATGTACTTGGTCTTAAAAAAATTATGTAAAAAGTATACACACTCTCCTATTAAAGATGAAAAAAAATCTGCTGCCAGTAAAATGGTAAAAATTCAATGAAAATTGTGCCATTAATTTTGAATAGAAATATTAACCATACACAAACAAACAAAAAAAACAGGTAAACCAACACGATGGAGCTCCTAAACTAAAATGTTCAGTCAGATTTCTACTCACTTAATGTTCATGAGCAAGGTGCTCTAATGTGTCTGGGACTGAACTGATCATTATTTTCTTTTTAAATCACAATTCATAGTCAATATTACAATCTAGCAAATCATAATTTTGTATGTTTTTATTTATATTTTTTCTTTTTTTTATTAGAATTAGTGTTGTTAATTTATCCTTTTCTTTATCTGGAGTGTGTCTAGCACATTTCTTTATATTTAGGGGCGGATTTACCATTAGGCTAAACTAGCCTGTTGGCTATATGGCCCCAAGTTCCTGGGGGCCCCATAAACCTTCTTTTACATGTATGGTTAATACAGGTATTACTCATTTGTGCATATTGATTATGTTTTTGATAATCTTTTCTCTAAAATGGCATATAAATGCTTTTGATATTAATGTCCCCCCTTAGTGTCCACCACATTGGATCAGTCCATTTTCTGGGCATGTGCAGAAAGGTCCAGTCAGCAGCAAACCCACTGAAAACAAACGGTTTTGCCAGCTTTTCCCTATGCGCCTTTGTCGCTTTATTTAGTGACTTTTCAGACCCCTCTAGCACTTTTAGTTAAAAAAACACTTATTTATAAATTACAAAATTTAAGATAAAATTCTTTATCTGTTTATTGGGCCTGTTTTATGTGTTGTCTTTTCAATTCAGAAGGCCCATGCATGTCTTTGCCTAGGGCCCAAAATTCCTAAATCCGCCCCTGAACCTAGCAATAAGCTGTAAATACAACTTTCATTTAGAGTAAATGACTTTATGATGTTTCCAAGGCAACAGCTAAATAGATTGAGTGACAGCTATCATCACATGGACGGTTCAACAGAGCTATGGCTGGATTTATCTTATTCTACTGTTTTAATTATAAGAAATATGCTGCTTTAGCTTTACAAAGGGTCATTCATGCTTACAGCAGTAAACTATTTCAGAGACTAGGTAACATTCCTCAGGCATGTAGAGCGCCATTTTCTCTCCAGTTTCCTAGCCTTTTGCTTCAAAATACACAGCTCTGCATTACACCAGGGAGCCACCTTTCCGTTTTTGAACTTTTTCTTTTTCAAAGGGTCTATGTTCTTTAAGCGTAGGCAAATCTACTGGGGTGGCATAGGGTGGCAAATGCTACTTTCACGACCATAAGGCGCACCGTACTAAAAGGCGCAGTCTCAGTTATGTGTGCCATTTCTGTATTTAACACACACATAAGGCGCACCAGACTATAGGGCGCATTTTTTATATACAGGTACATGTCCTCTACTACCTTTAAATACCTCTACTGCGTATTTAAAAATAGAGCGGGACCAAAACTGAGTATGACTGTGCTTTATTCATGTATTTATTACAAAGTATTAATCAAACCTGGGAGCTGGCCGTGAGACAGACACATCGCAGATGACACAGCGCTGTGATCACTTCTCTGAAACAGTTTATTGACGCATAAATTAACTTAAAATGCAGTAATCTGCCGGCAGAATATGTTCGCTTTTATTATCCTGCTGCCTGCCTCCTCGCGGCCGGCCAAAGGCTGCTGTTGAAGGGATTCCTACTGTCGGCGCAACGCTGGTATGTGGGGGTCTGAGACAGAAATAATATTAGAATGGATGATAATCTGGATGAACTGACTGCAATGATTAACTTTTCAGGTGGATTTTCTCACTTAAAAACATATTAAAACTACTTTATTCCCACTGATCACAGCAAATATAGCCGCAAGGTGTATTTATTACAAAGTATTATTCAAACCTGGGAGCTGGCCGTGAGACAGACACATCGCTGATGACACAGGGCTGTGATCACTCCTCTGAAACAGTTTATTGACGCATAAATTAACTTAAAATCCTATAACCTGCTGACAGAATATGTTCGCTTTTATTATCCTGTTATCCTTTTATAATCCTTTAGATTATTTAGATGAAAAAACACCTACCAGCCGCCGTGGTGAACCCGGAGGGGACTCGGCCCAGAGGCTGCTGTTGAATTAAGTTTTCAGGTAGAAAAATAGAGCGGGAGCAAAACTGAGTATGATTGTGCTTTATTCATGTATTTATTACAAAGTATTAATCAAACCCATCAAAGTCATCATCCTCTGTTTCTGAATTAAACAGCTGCGCTAAATCAGACATGCCAATTTCCCCATCTTCGCTGTCAGTCACTTTCCGTGCCGGGTGGCTCCTCGGAAATGATGCCGGGTTTTGCGACAGCTCAGACAACAGTGCCAGCAGACACGTTAGTCCAAGCATCTACAATCCATCCGCAAACGGTGGCGTTCCTTTCTTTGCCTTGCTGCTATATTTGCTGTGATCAGTGGCAATAAAGTAGTTTTAATATGTTTTTAAGTGGGAAAATCCACCTGAAAACTGGATAATAAAAGCGAACATATTCTGTCGGCAGTTTAAGTTTATTTAGGCGTCAATAAACTGTTTCAGAGGAGCGATCACAGCGCTCTGAATCATCAGTGCTGTGTCTGTCTCGCTGTCAGCTCCCAGATCAGCTTCTCTGATTGGTTGATGCAGCGCGTCCAGCAGCAAAACTTCAATTTTTCCATCCAGCGTTGGCGGCGCGTCAAGCACGTCAGATGCTTAAACGCTCCCGACGCGCTGCACCTGCTGCTCAAAACGCGCTGCGGGACCTTTTGCTGCACCTATACGCGCGTCAACCATTGACTTTGCATGTAAACTCGCTGCTTCTGCTGCACCTGCTGCATCCAGTTCACACCGATGTCGAGCGGTTGAATAACAGCAAGCACTGCGTTCATTTGTTTCACCGTGTTTTTCTCATCAGCTGTGAGATGGGCACGCATGGAGTCACATATTAACAGCGATGGTGATGAGTGGAAAAAAATCCCCTGGTCTCCTTACATTCACCTCCCTCAGCCACTCTTTCATCAAAAGTCCGCAGTAACAACACACATAGGGCGCACCGCACCAAAGGGCGCGCCGCACATTTTGAGGGGAAAAAAAGTCGTTTATATGCGCCTTATAGTCGTGAAAATACGGTAACTATCTATCGAGAAATTAAATCATAATGAAAGCTCAATGTTGCTAGCATAGCTGCAATGCTGATTTTAAGATGATAAAAATCAGGTTGCAGAACGTTATTTCTCTAACTATGATGTTATTTAGGCCTGACGTCTCAGGCTCATAAAGACATATTTGCGGTCAACTATGACAGAAAAGAGACGATCAAGTTTGGTTGAACTCAAATCAAAATGCACAAAGGCATTGGATCTAAATAAATTAGTGAAGCGTTTTGCTGAGCTACATGGAAATCACTGCATTCAGCTGTTATAGTCATGTTAACTTTCTGTTCTGCTCTCTGGTGAGCCTTTAGAGAGCTGCTACATTTTGTTTTGGCACCTGAGAAAATCTGATATTTCCTTTAATAAAACCAAAAGGGTTAAAGGTAAAGTTAAAACTGTGATACTGGTGTGAATCCTGCTTAATATGAAGCAGTGTTGTTTCTTTTTTGTATATATAGTATGAAACTATCCAGAATTGACCTGTATGAACCTATTCACAAAATGTTTTGGACTTTTACAGATTGGAAGCAAAAAAATTTTTTATGTTGCTTCTTTTCAGATTTGTGGAGATTTTGATGTAACATACAGTACCTGCCTTTTTGTTGATTTGTTGATACAGCAGCTCTATCTACAGCATATTTACATGCATGAAATGTCTCTTTCATGTTGCCTTAACTGCTGTATGTTAAGTTACTGAGGAACAAATGCGGTAAATGTGTGTTCAGAGTAAACAATACATGGGTGTCCAGTAGTAGTTTGGGTGCCTTGACCCATTTATTTCTGCTGTGTAGTTCTGCTCACTTTAGTCCAGCTCAGTCCATAGATCTCTGATGGGTTAGTTTTTCTTTCTATAGTTTCTTCTTGTGCAAATGCTGCAAAGCTGCCTCTCTGACAGTCAATCTCACACATCTGCGACTCAGCACCTGTGTCTTACCTTAATACCTTTCCTGTGATAATGCCCCTTTAGAAGTAATGTAATCATTCTTCTATCTCCTATGAGAGATCAAATTGTACAATGTATTTCTAATATGAACTGTTTCACATGAAACACTTACTGTACATACTATTCTCACCAAACTGTGATAACTGTGATTAAATTCAGTGTAAACAAATGCCATATGTTGCCACCCCTCAAAAAATTCCTGCCCCCTCTCACCACCCCATAAATATTTTTCTAGATCCGCCCCTGCTTTAAGGCAGTACAAAGAGAACTAGCAACCCCCTCAATAAAACCGTGAACCTGTGAAGGGCAGTAAACTAAACTTTTCCCTCTGCAGCACTGCTCAGCGATACAGAGGAGAAAATGAAACAGATTGTTTAAAATTTTTAACATAATTATCTTATAATGATCTGCTAAAGTGAAACCTTCTTTTGTGTGAGAATAACTTTGTTAAAGTAATCTTGAAGGTTATTAAAAAGTGGTCAGTGAGGACAGGGTTGTGAGGAAATACTGTTGTAAATGGCCGTTCTTTTTTATAAGCTGTAGCTCAGTTGGCAGTAAACTGCATGCAAAGAGTAAGACAGGTTTTCCTACCTTGCTGTTAGTCAGTGCTCAGAGCTTAATATCCCACAGACAAGAAAATGAAAGAAGGAATTCTGACATCATGAGGAGGGGCTTGCTGCATGGCGCATGTTTCTAAGTCGCTTGTAGAGAAATATCCTGGGCCGTGAGTAGCGAGGAAGCAGGAAACAATTCTTATGGGATGGAAGAGGAAATAATGAAAACGAAGAAGATTGGAAGAGAGTAGCGTAAAAAAAAAAAAAAAAGCAGAAAAGGCAGTTAGATTTATTCTTTATACATCATGTGCATTGTTACTTTGGTAGCCAGATTAGAGAGAGTAGATGGCCTTCCTTCACATTGTGGATGTCACTGTGTGTACAGAGGTCATCTAATCAGGGCAGCCTTTGTGTTTTTAAAAATACACAGGATATGCGCACATCTTGGAGCCGGACTGATAGAGGAGAGCTATCTGTAATCCTTGGGCATGGATGGCGTGTCAGTTTCTTATACAGACAACTAAGCATCCACCTGATGCAACACATAGACTCATGAGCTATAAGAAGGAGAAGATGACCTTGTTCGGGGCTCAATCTGCCGAACGCTCGCGGACGTGATTTTTGAGCCCACAGCTGTGCAAGCTCCAAGCATTTTTCTCCTGTAACGACCTGATCTGGAATAAACTCTATTTTTTACTCCTGTTTTATAGTCCTTCTTATCAGTTTTGTGCCTGAACGCGTTCATTGAACGAAAGTTCATGAACTCGTTTTATATTTTGGGCGAACGTGAACTGAACGTACTGCATTACTGCCTGATGAACGTTATTGTGAACTCGTTCATTCTGGTGTCTGTGAACGGCACGCTCTCTCAGTTCAACTTCGTTCAATAGGTTGCCAAATTTCTATAGTGCCCTCCAGGCGAAACCCCGGCTAAATCACACCGTAAACAGGCCTTAATATATAGAGGGGAAAACACCCAATCTGGCAACACCAGCTATCAGTGTCGTAGCCTACAGCCGCGTGCGTCATCAGAACAAAATGCAGCGTGGAAGCCATAGCAGCATGGAGGCGACAAAGCAGCAGTACGATCACTTAAAACAGTTTTATGACCAGGTGGTGGGTGAGGATGATGGCAACAATCTTACATTTCTCTGCAAACTTTGCCCGCCGGCTTTCAGTAAAAAAATCCACACTTAAACCTGCCTGGTATAATTTTCCAGGATTCCAGTATTCCTTTTTAGTATGTACTGAAATGGAATTTCAAATGTAAAAAAGTGATCATTATCCTATACTGATTAAAATTGGTTTAGAAATGCGTAAAATGGAAAATGAAAGCATAGAAAGATGGAAATTTGGAAATGTTGATTTGGAAAATATAAAATACTAAGTGATGAAGAAATTCAAAAGGTTGATATAAATTTGGATGTTAAACTAAATTTTTCGATTTGTGAAGCAATTTTAAGTGCTGCACATGAAACAATCTAAAGGAAAAGAGGAAAATATAAGAAGAAAATAGAACATGGTGGACAAAGGAATGTGGTGTTGCAATAAATCTAGAAAAAAAGCTTTTAGGATGTTAAAGAGAAATCTTAATTTTCTTAAATATAAAAGGTCACAAACTCTTGTTAAAAGAACTGTGAAAAATGCCAAAAAGGTTTATTTTTGTGAACTTTTGTAATTCGGTAGGTAGGGAAACAAAAACTTGTAAAGTTTGGGGTATGATAAACTGAATGAATGGAATTAGAAATGAATATGGTTATCCAGTTCTGAAAGATGGAAATGTTATTGCTGTGACTGAGGAGGAGAAGGCAAACATGTTGGTCAAAACATTTGTTAAAGTTCACAGTAGTAATAATTTAAATTCAGAAGAAAAAATGAGAAGAATTTCTACAATCAAAGAAAATGTTGATTTACTAGAAGAAAATATAAGATGTAATGACTTATTAAATTGTTCTTTTTTTTCTTTATTTGAATTAAACAATGCTTTAAGGAAATCAAAATATTAATCTCCAGGAAAAGATAATATTACTTATATTATGGTTAATAGGCTTAATGCTGCATCCAAAAAGGCTTTATTGGATTTCTATAATAACATATGGGAAGTGTTTTTTTTCCTAAGGTATGGAAAGAGGCAATCATATTTCCAATCTTAAAGCCAGATAAAGAGCGTTCAAATCCAGCAAGTTATAGGCGGATTGTTTTAACTTCACATATATGTAAAATAATGGAGAGAATGATTAATAAAGATTGATTTATCAACATTTCAAAGGGGATTTAGAAAAGGTAGAAGCACTATGGATCCTATTCTTTGTTTAGAACATGAAATTAGAAAAGGGCAAGTGAATAAGGAGAGTGGTGGCTGTTTTCTTTGATAGAGAGAAATCTTAGGATATAATATGGAAAGAAGGTTTTTAATTAAATTTAAAAAAAAAATAGGAATTAGTGGATCAATGTTTTATTGGATAAAAGATTTTTTTTAAGAGACAGATCTATACAAGTAAGAATAGGACAACATTCATCAGAAAGGTTTTTTGTTGAAAATGGTACACCACAGGGAAGTATAGTGAGTCTTTTGTTTTCTGTTATGATTAATGATACGTTTGACAATTTGGAGAGTGAATTGGGGTTTTCTTTATTTGCTGATGATGGAGCAATATGGAAAAGGGGGAATTTTTTTTATTTCATTGTTAGAAAGACACAAGAAACAAGTAATATCACAGAAGATTGGACTTTTAAACGGGGTTTTCAAATTTCTGTAAACAAAACAAAGATTTTATTTTTTGTACGAGGACGAAAGTGTCTGAAAGTTTAAAATTGCAAATATATAATCGTGAATTAGAAAGAGTAAAGGAATTGAAGTGTTTGAGATTATGGTTAGATGAAAACTTTACTTGGAAAATTCATCTTCAAAAAGTAGTGGATAAGTGTAAGAGAGTTTTTGGTGTTTGGTGGGGAGTGATTGGGGTGCAGAGCGGAAAGCAATGAAGGCAATATATTCTGGTTTAATAAGGTATGTATTTAAATATGGTAGTATAGCTTTTGGATCAGCATCCGATACACTATTCAAAAAATTGGATAATATTCAGTATCAAGCCTTGAGGTCATGAACACCTCCAACATCAGCTTTACTAGTAGAAATGGGAGAGCTTCCACTTCAGTTCAGAAGATTACAGTTAAAGACTTCTTATTGGTGTCATTTAAAGGGACATATTGGAAATCATCCATGTCATGAAATTTTAAAACCTAGTTGGTAAAAGGAAAAAAAAAAAAGATTTTAAATTTGTTTGGTTGGAATATAGAAAACATGACTTTGATTTAGCTAATACAAATATCAGTCAAACAGTTCCTCTTTCACCGGTTCATCCATCTAGAATTCCTAATATTGTTGTTGGTTTTACTTTGTTGGAGAAAGGGAAAAAAGAAAACCTAATAGATCCAATTTCAGTACAAATTCATTTAGACAATAAGTACTATGGGCATGTCCAAATTTATACAGATGCTTCAAAAAATTCCAATAGCAATAGTGGGGTGTTATTCATTGTTCCAATATTCAGTATTAAAAAATGTAAAATAATTACTGATGGAGTGCTAGTTTATGGCGTGAATGGTTGTTTGTGTGTCTCTGTGTTGCCCTGCGATGGACTGGCGACCTGTCCAGGGGGTATCCCGCCTCTTGCCCATTGACAGTTTATGCAGGAGAGATGATGGGAATCATTTTGGCTTTAGGATGGATTGAGGAAGTTTGTGCTGTAAGAAGGATAATATGTTCTGATTCAAGTTCATCATTATATTCAATATAAAACTAATCATTGTAATAGTAGACGAGACCTTTTATTAGAGATTACATTTTTATTTTATAGAATTTAGACAATGGGTTTAAAAGTTATTTTTACATGGATACCGTCACATATAGGAGTAAAAGGAAATGAGTTGGCAGATAAATATGCAAAACAAACAACAAAAAATGGTTATATTGATATACCATTTAGTGAAGAAGAAATTAAATCTATTATCAAACAAAGAGTTAAGGAAAGATGGCAAAAGCAGCGGGAAGAGGATAAAACTGGAAGGTGGCTTTACAGAATTCAAAGAAAAGTTGGTGCAATGAGGAGAACAGGAAGAAATAGAAACCATTATATCCAGATTATGTTTTGATCATACAAGGTTAAATAGTACATTATTTAAAATGGGAAAACATCCAACAGGAAATTATAATAAAAAATGTTTTCTTAGTCTGTTCTAAATATCCTATTGAGAGAAGGGAATTATTTAGTCAATAACAAGAAAATAAAAAGCAATTAAATAAACTTAAAAGATATTTTGGACTAACTTTCTACTTCTAAATGTTTTTTTATTTAACGAATTACCTTAAGAAAACAAAATTGATAAAAAGAATATAAGATTTTTTAACTTATTATAATTTTATTTCTTGTTTTGTGGGAGAATTTATATATAACATCCCGATCCACACTCCATTCCAGTAGATGGCGGTGATGCGCATCAATAAGTTGATTGCCAAACCAACTGGGCCAGAATACTACCTACATTATTTCCTAATCTAAGATCTCCAACAAGTAAAGGAGGATTTATCCAGTGGCCAGATTTGAACAGTCAGGCTCTAAAAAGCTAAAAAGATTCATGCTGAAGGAGGAGCAACAGGAAAGACTGGAGAAGACAGAAGGTGAATGCCTTTAAATTATTTATTTTAGAGCTTTAATTTGTCTGAAAGTATCAGAGAAAACATGGAAAATGATTGTTTTTAATTTATATGAAACCATTTAAAGAATTAAATATTTACAATCCATGAGGTTTTTATTGTTGCTCTTTCATCAATTTAGAAGTGATTACAATAATTAAAGCTACAGTGTGTAATTTTCAGCAACATCTAACGTCCAGACTGCAGACCACAGCAACATCAACATCCCCCCCCCCCCCCACCGCTTCTCCCCCCCAACAGTACGGCGAGCGTTAAGGGACAAAATGTCTTCCACGACGTCCGCATCACCTACCTTCTCAAGTGATGTGGTTTGTTTACATAGATAATTTTACAGATAGTATTTCATTAGTCTGTGTAGGGTATAGATTTCAGTACCGTCTCAGTTCATCTCTCTCAACTTGCCGTAGTTACTTTCGAGCGTAATGGGCGATCTCGCAATCGCTAGTTTGTTGGCTCTGCGCTGCCGTAGCGCAAAGATGTCAGCCTCCATGGCTGCGAGACCCGCTCCTATGTAATTATAAATAACGAATTCTAAGGCAACACAAATATTAAGGTTAAGAGGCTGAGCTCGTAGATGATGATAAATAACATAGTTATGTATAATATATTAGATTTCTGACTGTATATCCCTGTAATTATTACACACTGTAGCTTTAAAAACATCCACAGCAGAATATAGTACATAAAATCAGTTTTATAAAATAGGCAGTAGTTTCTTTCAATCATAGCAGTTAAATAGAACATCTACAGAATCAAGAACAAAACTATTAGAATTAGTTCAAAGGAAAATTATACTTTCAAAAGTCTTTAAAGGAGAAACTTCCCATTTCTAGAGGAGTGTCAGATTTCTTCAATACATTATTAAGAAAAGGGCTTTTAACCAAGTTAAAGCAGGTTTAAACTGATCAGCAAAAATGACAGCAACAACATCTTGTTTATCTTTTTAAACAAACACGTTTATTTGTTTTAGGACTTCAATTTACCTGAACTACAGACTCCAGCCTCTACACTAATTTCTTTGATGTCCCGTAGTTTAACCCCAATATATCCAGCTGATAGCTTATCATTTAGCCAAAAGTTTCTTAGTCCAAAAAATAAAACTTTTTTTATTTGAATAAGTTCATTCAGAAAAAGTTGTGTCACACCATGCCAAAAATGGCACAGTAGGGGTCCGTCTGGATTTGTTTTAATTTAGACATCTAGAACTTCTCAATTGCTTGTTGTATGGACAGCAAACTTGCTTCATCTGTAACCAAGATGTTGTCGTTGCACTTTATTATTTTTATTCCCTTCATCACAGTTAAAGTAAGAAATTGTGAATATAAACTTCTTTTTTATTGGTAGGGCAACATGATTTTTTGGCTGTTTAAATCTAATTTACTCAGGTCCAAAATAATTAACTATTAAATGTTCACAGCCCCATATTTAACCAGGACATGAATATTTACCAGGTTAACAATAAAACACTGTATCTGTTCTAGTTTCTATGTAAACAGAGCTGTACATTAATGCCTGTGAGTTTGTAATGCGGTGAAGGAGTTTCTAGATGGACATTTTATCACCAGTCAAACATGAAAAACGCCTCGACTGTTCATTCCTGCGGCGTCTAACTGCTGCGACTTATGTAAAACGGATTTTTTTAAATATAAATCATTCCACATCATGTATGAATAAATGTAATCTGAACACTTAATTACCTTCTTGTTTAAAACCTTTGTTACAAATCCTTTAGGAGAACAGCTTCTCACCTGTGTGAGTTCTCATGTGTTTTGTTAAATTACTTTTTACAGTAAAACTCCTGTTACAAATGGTACAAGAAAAGGGCTTCTCACCTGTATGAACTCTGATGTGTGAATCAAGATGAGATTTCTTAGTGAAGCTTTTTCCACAGAACAGACATTTAAAAGGCTTCTCATCTTTGTGAATTCTCATGTGAGAAGTCAAACTACTCTTGTCAGTAAAATTGTTTTTACAAACAGTACAAGAAAAAGGCTTCTCACCTGTGTGAAGTCTGATGTGTCTATCAAGACTAGATTTCATTGTGAACATTTTTCCACAGAACAGACATTCATAAATCTTCTCACCTGTGTGAGTTCTCATGTGAAAAGTCAAATTACTCTTTTGAGTAAAATTCTTCTTACAAATCTTACAGGCAAAAGGTTTCTCACCTGTGTGAGTTCTCATGTGAGAAGTCAAATTACTCTTTTGAGTAAAATTCTTATTACAAATCGTACAGGAAAAGGGTTTCTCCCCTGTGTGAATTCTCATGTGCCTATCAAGTTTAGATTTCTTTGTGAAAATGTTTCCACAGGACCGACATTTATAAATCTCCTGACCTGTGTGAGTTCTCATGTGAACCATTAAATGTTCTTTTTTCAGAAAGTTTTCTCCACATGTCGAACATGGGAAAGGTTTCTCTTCAGTCTCCTGTTTCAGAACAAGCTGCTCTTCATGCTCACTAATGGGGACTTCTGTGGTTTCCTCTTTTGTCCAGGGATGTTCTGGCGATTGCTGCTCTTCTTTTATCTGCAGAGCTTCTGGTTCCTCTTGTCCCAAACTGGAATTCCTCTCCTGTCCACAGAGCTGCTGGTCAGAGGAAACTTCCTCTTTTCCAACAGAATTCTGCAGGCGGTCTGAAAGACAAACACAGCAAAAAGACTTTCTATTGTAGGCTAAAGAAAGGACAATTCACTTTAATTATCTTTGTTTTTATCTAACTACACATAAGCAGACTAGAAATACATCACCCAGCATGCAATGCAGCTCTGACATTACAATAACAGGTTAAAACAGACTGGTTAATTCTCCGCCATCTGGCAAGGTTAGGACCTCCACTTTTATCATCAAAGCTTTAGAATCTCTCTAAATGGATTACTTGCAGATTCTTAACCATTAAAGACATTTTAAAACAATTTTTTATTTTTTTTTGCTGAACTGTCCAGGTTTCGCCATGCCTTTTACCCAGACACTGCTGGAGAAAGACACCAGCTCCACTGTGACATTATGGATAAGCCCCAAACGACGATAAGCACACACATTTATCAAAGAAGGCCAAAAGAAAAGGGAGGTGCTGTCCAGAAAGTCAGAGCTCCATCCCTTTCTGGTCCGATCCAACTCTTTATCTAACATTCTGTCTTCAGTGACGTCAGTACAGAGCTAGATTGTCTGACACCTTAGACACAATAAGTAGAGAAGATTTAAAAAGATGGTAAAAAGACATAATGCACCTCTTCTGAAGACACAACATGGGTAATGCAGAACATCTTAAGAAAAACAGGGTGAAGTTAACATAGATGACATTTTCCATCACATTATTCTGCAAAAGAAATGCTGACTTCAATCAAAACAAAAGTTCAACCTTTACCCTCCCGGGTTTATTTCTACTTCACTTTCAAGCCTAGAGTAAAAACTAATCCACACTACATTCCTGTGACAAACTTTTAGTTATTCACACAACAAAGATTCATGCAGCTCAAGCTCATCCTATTTGATGACTCAGTCCGTTTAAAATAAGAAAACACACAATTGCATTGTCTTATTTCAAGTGCATTTTATCTAAATATCTTATTTTAAGAGTAAAAAGAATAATTCCATTGGCAAATCATCTCATTTACCTACTCATATTAAGGGTAAATACACTAATTTCATGATATTTTTACTTCTAGATCGTGAGAGTCTTCGTTTTAGAGATCTTAGACTGCTGTGGCATCCTAAAGCGCTGGTTATACTCCTGCAGCAGTGAGTCGCAGTGAGCTTGAGGCAGACATTTTTGATTTATGCTCAATAACGAAGCATGGTCTGTGCAATACGCTGTGGGTCTAAATACGGCCAAGATGACGAGGAAGTGGGGGCGGGTTTAGTCCGACAACGGAGGGACATTACGGCGAAAAAGAGCGGGGATCCAGGTGGAAATAGGGTCCCAGCATTCTCTCGCGCCTCGCTCTTCTAGCGGGTCAAACTTCACTAGTTGTTTTCCGCCATTTCTGTCATAAAAACAAAACAAGTCGGCCTCCTGTCAGCGGCACTGTCTGCGGTCAGTTACAATTTGGGAGAGGTGCAGTGGAGTGTCTGCGGAGGGGGCGGGATGGCTTTTTGTTTACTAGAATACCTACACAGAGGACCTGGTTTCAAAATATAAATCAGTCTTTAGTTCTTGCATGTTGATGATCAAGTGTCATGAAATGACCACTGTCAGTGAAGGAGGCCGTGGAGACAATCTTTTTTTAATAAAAACAAAATGGAAAATTATGCTGACAAAGGAACACAAAATAATGATTTTAAGAGGTTTGTAGGTGGCTTTGAATTCTAATGTGTCTATCAAGTCTAGATTTCTTAGAGAACATTTTTCTACAGGACAGACATTCATAAATTGTCTTACCTGTGTGAGTTCTCATGTTAACCATTAAATGTTCTTTTTTAAGAAAGTTTTCTCTACATGTCAAACATGGAAAAGGTTTCTGTCTTGTATCTTCAAATTCTTGCTTTAGAACAAGCTGCTCTTCCTGCTCACCTATTGGGAGCTCCATGGTTTCCTCTTTTATCCAGGGATGTTCTGGTTCTTTCTGCTCTTCTTTTATCTGCAGAGCTTCTGGTTCCTCTTGGTCCAAACTGGATTTCCTCTCCTGTCCACAGAGCTGCTGGTCAGAGAAATCCTCCTCTTTCCCAACAGAATCCTGCAGGCGGTCTGAAAGACAAACACAGCAGAAAGACTTTTTATTGATGGTTAAAAAAGGAAACTTCAAATAAGAGCACCACACTCTGTCCTTGAGTTTGAGGAGATCCTGTCAAGCAACCGGAAGATATGAACTTCATTCTGGCCTAAATTTGTTTCCCCACAAACAATTATTAAATTCCACCTCTGCGTGGAAGAGACAGACCCCAGCTGAATGTCAGACGCTGAGCAAATTTTAAATGAGTTTCTAATTAAATTTCTCTGTTCTATTGTAGTAAAAGAAGCAGTAAGAAAGAGGAAAACAGGCCTAAATGATAAAGCCATCTGGAGCAGCTTTCTCATTTTTTTCCCTAAAAAGTAGCAATTCAGCATGGCCAGAGTGCTATATTCTTTTCTTCCTGTAATAATTGTTTGAACCATAAAATGAAGTGAGAACAGTAAAAACAAAAATCCCAGTGCCAGAAGAATTCAGTTTTTATTAAGTCTAGGCTGTACCGGAGTATGAGGTGATCCCTTACATGGAAATGCAGCATCCCATTCTGGACACGTGAAAAGAAAGGATAGGATACTTGATTTCACTGCAAGAGACATTTGACCAAACCAAAGAAAGATGCTCTGAAGAAACGAAGAAAAAGAAATTTAACCAAACAAACTAAAGAAACTCCAATAGACTGCATAAAGGAGATGGTTCAGATGGTTGAACCATATTAATATTGATTTTTAATTTGACATTTTGCTTGAGTTGCTCTGCTATCTTTGCTCTGTCAGATAGTTTACTAATAAAAGATCATTGCACATTAGCATATGTGTGGAAAGAACATTTAGGCGATATGGCCTATTTGAAATATAGATTTTCCCCCCTACCTCTTAACATCCACCCGATCGCCGGCACTCCTTTGTGCATATTTACATTATACACCATTATACACAGTAGTACACTTGAAAATAACACTTTTACCAATAGAGAGATGTTATACATCCTTAGAAAGCTTAGATTCTCGACAATTCAACAACCAAGTTAAGTTTATAGACACCATGAGCACCAAAGCACAATTAATAAAGATATGGCAGCATATTAAATCAAGCTTCGACCTCCTACCTTTCAAGTGATCCTGAGGCAGTATTATAAAACCCATCTTAGATTGTTTATATTCCATTTGTCTGTCAGAGTCTATGGATAAAAAGTAATCCAGCATATTTGTAATAAAAACATTCCATGATGAGAAAATCGCCAGATAAAATCAGATTTTTCACCATTAAAAAGTCCCATCTTTATAGCGAATGCTAACCATCTTGCTAATTAGCCTAACTTCAACAAACATTTCCGGTTGATGTTTGTTTTCATCTCCTTCCAGCCTCGGCTTCTAGCTGAGGTTAGCTGAGGTTTCTTGGGGGTTGTCCGTACCAGAGATTGGCATTTTTCATATTCCACTGGATGCCTGTTATCTAATTTTACAATTAAAATATTTAGAAATACATTAATATGTGTTTTTTAGATGTGCAAGATAAATATTTAGTCTTTAATGACTTGTAAAGCATTATTCCATTTTTCTTCAGATTGGTGATGTATTATAATCTTTCCCCATAGATTTTTGCTCTAAAAGTTGCAGGAGCTCCTCTGCAATACAAAGGTATAGGAGAGCTCTGAGCGCAGCTAAGCTGCGACCTGAGGGGACAGGAAGTGGATTAGAGAGAGATAATAATAACTCATTTATTTTCAATAAATATTCGACATAGTATCACAAACTATGCAACAGAAAATTCAACAAAAAGAAAAAACCTACACCAGAGAATAAATGACATTAACACCTTCCCAAAAATGAGTTCTCCTCCTGTCACGCTACAAATTACTTTCCCATAACTCCAGATGCGACACAAAGTATCTAAATCTGAAACTGATCTGTAAAAATTTAATTCAATCAATAGCCTAGACTTCATCCGGTTAATAAGTAAAGAAACCAAGTCAATATTAAACTCTTCCACCACCTTCCTCTTTCTACTTATGTACACGGCTATTTTAGCCTTTCCTAACAATAAAATTATCAATTGACATTTACTCTTTTTTTAACGGTGAATCTAAATCCACACATAAATCCATGTTTAGTGAACATTTCTCTGTATCTGTTGAAAATAGTTCTCAAAAGCACGAAAAGAGCCGACAGACGAACAGTCAGAAAAACAATGAAACACTGTTTCTCTCTGTTCATAAAATGGACATTTTTTCTTCCTCAGCAGGATTAATAACAGAAACACAAGAGTTTACAGCTACAATACCATGAAGGATTCTTCATTGTAAATCTGCAGGTTTTTTTCGTTAGAGGAGGCTTCTACAATGATTTCCATTCAGGCTTGAATTCAGGTTTTAAGGAGAAATTAGTTCTTCATACTGTGTCACTGCATCCATTCAGTTTGTGTTGATTGAGAGTTTTTACAATCATTCTATAGATAACTTTTCCAGAAGCTCCTTCTAAGGAGATTCCTTTATTGTCCACCGAATCCAAAAAAGGGCCAGAGCAGTTCTTTATCCCAGGAAACAGTCTAAAGGATGGAAAAGATTCCAAGTGATTTGGTGACATAGAACCTTCATGATAATCAGTCAAAAGTGAACATTGATGTTCACTAACTTTTGCTTCCAGTTGCACAAAAGCTGAACGACAAGTCAAACTGATTTTATTCTCAAAAAAAGCAGCGAGCTTAACAGGATCATCCAGCCGAGGTCCAGCCAGCTCCACCACCCTCCCAAGGCAATAAACTTTGCAGTGTGGAGCAGTTTGGGGCAGGTTGTTGCCCCCCAAATAGAATCCAACATACTCCCAAACAGAACCGGTTCCTGGAGCAGCCAGTGCAGAGACTCATCCTGCTGCTGTCTATCCTTCCTCAGCAAAGACCACACAGAGAAAATACTGTTATAAAAACTGGAAGAAGAGAAGAGTTAAAGTTACTGGAGTCCATCAGAAAGAGAGGCAGATCCAGACCGATGCCACCAAATCTCTGAAGAATGCAGCATGATATACTCCTCCACACCAGATCTGCAGGTCATGTGAGCAGTCTCTGAATGAAATGAAAACAAAAAGCAGCTCCTCTGCTGGCCAGGTGGACCAGGCCTTGACCACCTTCTTCTCTCGGCAAAAACAGGATACTTTGAGGAATCCAGTGAAGTTTATCCCCCGAAAAAAAATCTACAAGAACCCTTTGAACATTTGATAAAAGAGAAATTGGAGGATCAACACACATCAACTGGTGCAACATGATGGAAGAAACTAGATTATTAATGACAAGAACTCGTCCTCTATATGGTATTTTAGGTAAAATCCACTTCCACTTCAAAAGTCGACCCTTAACATCTAATACATTTTCCCATTTTTTTGCACAACAGTTTCATTACCCAAGAACACAACTAAATATTTAAGGCCACCCTTTTTCCACACCAAGCCACCAGGCAGACTGAGTTGATCCCACAACAGACTTCCTACAGTTATAGCCTCACTCTCTTTCTCCAGTTTACTTTTGCAGAAGAGATACAGCCAAAATGAAAAACACTAAAACATTAATATCTTCCTGTGTGTTTAGAACTATTAAATCATCGGCTGACTATTTTAAAGGGACATCACACCCAGGAATAGAAACACCACATAATTCTTTCTTCAGCTTATGAAGCAAAGGTTCAATTGTCGAAGAATAAAGCATCCCTGACAAAGAACAGCCTTGCCTCACACCTCTTAAAACATTGAAAGGAGCATTTAAGCCTCCATCTATTTTAAGAACACTCACAATGTCATAATATCAAACCTGGATCATAGCTATGAAACCAGAGCTGAAACCAAAAGCAGCCAAAGTTTGCCACAAATACTGGTGTTCAACTCGGTCAAAAACGTTTTCTTGATCTATAGAAATCAGACCAATATCTATGCCCAATGAGCTGGAGATTTCCAAAACATCCCTGATTAAAGTGACGTTATCACTTATCAGCCTGCCAGACACACAATACGTCTGGTCTCTGTGAATAACTGTTGACATAACTTCTCTAACTCTGGTAGCCAGGACTTTGGAAAATATCTTGTAATCCGTAGAGAGTAAAGAGACTGGCCGCCAGTTCCTTAGATCCTGTAAATCTCCTTTCTTTGTAAGCAGAGTAACGACTGCCTGTCTGCAGCTCAGGGGCAGCCAACCTCTTTGCAGGCTGTCTGTGATCACGTCCAACAAGTTCTCGTCAATCACAGACCAGAAGGACTTGTAGAAATCAACAGGAAGACCGTCCATGCCAGGGGATCTACCATTCTTTAGGCTCATCAAGGCAGCATGCAATTCATGGAGTGTGACTTGAGCCTCCAGTTTTCAATTGGCTACAGCATCCAACCGAGAAAGTCCTTCATAGAAACCATCGCTCACAACTGGATTCACCAAATGTTCACTCTTAAAAAGGTCTTTATAGAAGACCTGACAGCAAACTTCCTGATCTCAGAAGAACCTGAGATAGTAGAACCACAGTCAGTCTTTAGGGAGTGAACAATCTTTCTTTTCCCATCTCTCTAACACTTAGGAAACGTGATCTGACCAGGGCTCCTTTGGCTGTTGTGCCAAACAGGTTGGCCAGAACGGCCTTTTTAGCTTTGAGGGAATCTAAAAACCTTTGGTTTCCTGTAGATGCTGCCAAACCCTGCAGCTCTACTATCCGTGTCTCCAATTCATTTATAGATCTGGTTATGTCTCCAGTGACATTGCCACTGAACTGTTGACACAACTGCTTAATTTGTCATTTACCATAATCCAACTATTGTTGGACACAAGAAAAAAAATGATTTTGATTGTTTATGACTGATCCAAAAATACTCAAAAGCTTTTCTAAAAGCTCTATCGTTTAAAAGAGCTGTATTAAAATCCTAGTAGACACTCTGTAAAAAAACATTTTTAATAAATACAGAGCAGCAAATCAGACAGTGATCAGAAAAACTAACAGGAATTATTTTACAATTCTTAAATATATTCAGATGATGTTTAAATGCATATACACGATCCAACCTTGCTAAGAATAAAAGATTATCTTTAGAATGACACTATGTATACTGTCTCTTATTCCTGTTGAAAGCTCTCCAAACATCTGAAAGATCAGAGGCTGCAGTCAGCTGCCTGAGCCTCCCAGAGGATTCAGCATGAGGCTCTAAGTGCTTCCTATCAAGTAAGGGATTTTCACTGCAATTAACTCAGCCCTTTTCACTTCATCCCTGGAACCATTTATATTTAACAGATTCTGCTGATCCTGGCTCAAAGAAGGGCTACTATGAGACTCCAAACTGTTCTCTCCTGCTTTCTTTGCTCTCTTAGCTCTGAGAGCTTTAATGCTGCTGCTTGCAGGTTCAGAACTTTTGCTTTTCTGGGACAGTTTCAATAACTCCTCATCAGGCCTGCTGTCATCTGGAGGACCAACTCTGTCATATTTAAAAATAAATACAGAAATAAATAAATGCTCAATAAATAAATAAGCATACAATTAATTACCAACAAAAATACAATAAAAAAATAAATGTAAGTAGAAGTAAAATTATACAGTGAGACATAAATGTATATAACGCTTTTAATTAGCTTCTATATTTATTTGCCTTTGTAATATTTACCTTATTTATTATTTTGTCCTTTATAATCTTCAACTTTATCTTTTAATTACTTATATTTTTAAGTATTTATTTATGTGTATGTTATAATATTTGTGTTTGTTTTATTCTTCCTTTGTATTTTTTTTACCCTAGTTATTTCTTTGCTGCTATTTATTTCTGCCTGCCCTTTTTACATTTCTGTCTGCATTTCTGCCTCATTATGCAAATGAGGAGGGGGTGTGTCCCTCCAAAATAAGGTAAATATTGCAAAGGCAAATAAATAAAGAAGCTAATTAAAAGATTTATATACATTTATGTTTCACAGTATAATTTAATTTCTACTTACAATTATTTGTTTATTGTATTTTGGTGGCAATTAATTGTATGCTTATTTATCTATTGAGCATTTATTTTAGGGCTGGGCGATATAGAAAAAAAGCTTATCGATAAAAAAAATGCATATGGATCGATATCGATAATTATTGAAAAGATTTGAAACCATATTTTATGTGCAGCTCTGCCTGGACTTTTTATAATATTGCTAAATGATTTAATTTTAATAAAGAACACAAACACAGACTTCAAATTAAATCTTTATTTAACCAACTTTTTTAACCATAACAGAATTGTTTTAAAGAAAAATAACCTGGGTTATGTTATTAAATCCTGACAAAGAATAAACTAAAGTGACCAGAAATGTGACCAAAATAAATATAACAAATAAATAAATGGACCCCCCCCCCCCCCCCCCCCCCGGCCGCATTCTTCTAACCTGGTTCAGCTTAGTTTCCTGCTTTAACCTGAGTTATTACTTTGAAGTTTCTGGCCCCTCAGCATTTTTCTCTAAAATGTTAGAACTATGTGGGAAACAGCCCAGAACTGAAAATATATATATATTTTCCCGAAGATTCCTCGGAGGAAGACGCAGATGCGCGCCGGGGCCTACACAGCTCCTACTCCTGCGGGTGTGAGCGGCTGAGATGATAAAAAAAAGTTGGTTGTGTTATCAGACTTCGGTTTCACTGGTTCCCGACACATTTTCCAGATGACTGTGGTTTGTTTTTTGTCCGACTTGCCATGACCGAAATACTGCCAAACCGGCAAACTACAAAAACCTTTCTTTGGAACAATTTCCTCCGCCTCTCCTTGCTGCGACATCTTCATGTGCTCTGTGTTGTGGTTTGAGAGGGCGGCGCTTGGTGACGAAGCTGGATCCGCGATTGTGATTGGTTGGGAGGAAGTAGTGACTAGCATAAACCTACATGATAGGCTACAATGAGAAGGAAGGAAAACTGCGTTTTTTTAATCGCTTTTTTTCTATTGCGCCACACGTCTATCGATCGATATATATCGTTATTGAATTATCGCCCAGCCCTAATTTATTTATTTCTGTATTTGTTTTGAAATATGGCAGAGTTGGTCCTCTATAGCCATCATCACAAAAGCTTTCACAAAAAACTTGCTCAGTTATTTTCTTCCCTGAATCTGCATCAAAACTAGTCGCAGGCTGATCCTGTTTCCTCTCACTGTCAGCGATATCAACATCATTAGAATGATCAAAATCTGTCCACGATCGCACCTCAGATTGTTCCTCTGCAGGAACAGCAGAACGATCATCCGGAGCTCCAGCAACATCAACACCAGAACTTACTGCCGTGAAATCACCAGTTGCTGCGTCACCCTCTACCGCGGCACAGCGCCCCACTTCGGTGGCACCATTGCTAGAGGTGAGTATTGGCATGAGTGTTGCGATTCGGTACATGTCGCGATACTTGGGTCACGATACGATATTATCACGATATTGCAGTATCACTATATATTGCCATATTTTCCCCAGCTATCAAAATGAAATGATGAGATAAAACAGCAAGTGCTGCATATTTTCATCAGAAAATATTGATTAGGTATTATTATTCATGTTGTGTGGGGTTTTCTTCCACTGTGACTGCCTCAAATACAGATTTGGTGCTGCATGCACAGTTAAAGGGCTCCAAAGCGCTTTCTGCCAGTGTGGTGGTGCAGAGGCAGCCCATTTTCCCATCAATGTTTTATGTAACCATTTTTTTTTTTAAATCGATACTAAGAAGTGAAAGATCGATATTATATTGGGCAGCCGAATATCACGATATATCGCCAAAACGATTATTTCTCACACTCCTAACCATTGCCAGCATTCACCAAACGTGTGTTCGTAAGCATCTCTGGGCACGATTGAATTATATGACCTTCTGCACGACAACCAAAAACATTTCATGTTCTCTGAGGAAGCAAAAACCATATAATTAAACCCGTCTACTCCGAAATTAAAGCACAGGTTAAGCTCATTAACTGTGTCTTTTAGGATCATAAATACCTGTCTTCTATGACACACCACATGTTTTAGAAGCGCAGATTTACAACCCAAAGAAACCATCTTTATGGGTGAAACTAGCTGTCCATTGCGGGACAGCTCTTTAACAAGGAGATCATTTTTAATACACTGAGGTGCATTTGAGATAATAATCTTTTTAGCTGTAATAACCAGCAGGAGAACCGGTGTGAAGGTGTCATGAATGACACCGCCCCTTTCGACCAAATCATTCATTTTAGATGTGTTATCTAGAAAAATTACAATGGCTCCATTCATACGGGAAGCAGATTTCACGCTATAACAACCCACCACTCCTCCAACAGCTAAGGCTGCCTCCTCTACTGAACAATTCACTGTCGGTATGAGTGTGACCGCATGCCAAGGTGTCAACTTTTCAAACTCCGCACCGCCCTCCACAACGAGCATGATGCCAAAACACCAAACCCAACCAGTAGCAAAAGCTACCGGATCAGTATGGAGCAACCAAAGATCAACTTAAGATCAAATAACAGTATGAAGAGGAAAGTGAAAAACCACCTTGCAGGAAAAAAAAAAACAACTCACTCTAACACTACTTCTCAAACTCCATGAGAGAGATGTCTTTTATTTACTTCACATAAAAAAAACAGTCTCTCTTTCCATCATCACAATTAAAAACCATTACCACACAAACAGATAAGTTCAATAATAAGAACCAGTGAGCCATCTTCCTCTACTGAACATAAAACATGTCTGATCCCCCATAGAGCCCTGAAAGGCTCCACATTACTAGTCAGTGAGTAGAAAGCATGTTCTACTCTCAGACCAGCTGCAACCAGACCTTTCAGGCTCTGCACCACATCTGTCCAACCCTGACCCACCATCTGATTCTTCCCGGTCCTCCAAATGGCTAGTTTAGCCACCCCAAACAAAACATTAATTAAAACTAATGTCAGTTTACTTATTGCTGTGTATCTGGGTCCAAAGACAAACCGAAGGACAGAACACCTCTCCCAAAGGTTCCTCCCATTCTTTCCAAACTTTAAAAAGACCAACTAGCCGAGGACAACCCACTACTAAGTGCTCTAGTGTTTCCCCCTGGGTGCAGAATGGACAGCCATCCCCAGTGCCTGGATCCAGGTGAGCTCTGCGAATGATACGTCCTGTGGAGTACTTGTCTGTCGTGTTAATCAATGAGACTGTTCCACATCTACCACTTCTCCTTTGCACGTCACCGTCCATGTACGTCTTCTCTGTCCTTCACAATCAAAATACGGAGCCAAGTTATATTTTTTGCTCTCCTCCGGTCCAGTCAGGTCAAGATCCGCTATTGCAATCGCACCAAACAGGAAAAAGAACGTTGAGAAGATCTGGTTTGTCAAATTAAAATATGGTAACGACAGATCAGTAACTACAGATTAGAGCATAGTTCTTATATATTCCTAAAAACTAAGACCGTTTAATTAAATGGTTGGATGCAAACTATTGGTACTTCAATATACCAGGAAGCAGATTTTTCCTCTCCATCAAAATATTTATTTTATGCCGAGAGGCTTAAAAGTTTCATAAAATCCAGTCACAACAACTTCCAATATCGCATCTCATGACTTCAAAACAAACTTCTTATCTCAGGCGTGGATGAAGAGATGCTGAGTTTGGAGGCAGAGAACAAACATGGTTCATCCAATCCATGTATGATCCTAGTTATCCCTGTTGCAAAAATCCACAACAAATAGAAGACATTTGGGGAGAAACTGAACATATGCTGGATGCTGATGGGGATTTTTTTAATATGTCATATTTAATTAAGCGTTAATTTCCGTATGTTTTGATCCCACGAGTTTAATAATAATAATATAGCGCATGCTCTTCTCGAGCTTCGAGGAAGTCGGAACGGAGCAGGATGGGAGGAACAGCGGAGGCTGTAGGCTTTGCTTTGGGCGGGCGGTCTGGAGCGGTTACGGAGGATGTCAGATTTGGTGGTAAGGCCTCTGTACATGGGTCATGTGCTCTAACCGCTGCGCCACTGAAGCACCCCCCCCCATTCAAAGTATTTTTAGGCAGGCACTGACACAACCACCTGTCTGTGAGAAACATCAGCGGTTTCCAGCTGCCTCAGCATAGAATTAATATTAGAGGACCCCGCATCAACCGCTTTCCCCTATGGGCGCTGACGTGTTCGGCGGCGCCATCTTGGGGAGGTCCACAGCTCTACTCAGTGACGTGCTGAGCAAGAACAGAGTCGATTTTAATAAACTTTAACACGCTGAATATTGAGCTAATTTTCACAGTTTTGTTTTTTGCTGAAAACAAAAAAATGGTTCAGTGTATTTTAGAGCTGCAACTAACGATTATTTTAAAAATCGATGAATCGGCCGATTATTTTTTCGATTAATCGATGAATCGGACAAAAAATATTTTTTATATTAACCTCTTTATTCCAAAATAAACATTTTAGACAGAACAAACAAGCACACAAGTACAGGTTGATCATTAACTGTACTGGTGCAATATGAAAAATAAATGTTTGTGTTAAAACTACGCAAACTTACATGAGAAATGTAGCTGTACATCCACAAAACATAGGGTACTTTTTTAAACCGCAAAAAAAAGCGCAAAAAAAGACAGGCATTTTTGTTTTTAAAGCCCCTAAGGGGTTCAAAAATAGGTCCCCCCATTTCAACAAATGAGTTTTTTTAGACTAGAAGAGTTCTGCCTTTTAAGACAGGAAAGTATAGAAGTTAAAGTTGCTGCTTGAGAAAATACTGAACCATAGAGATAAAAATAGCCCTGTGATTCAAATTATAAATTGTATTTGGAATAAAAATGAGAGAACTAGGGGTGCTAAAAACGCATCCTCCAAAGACAGATATTTACATGGGAATGTGGCAGATAATTAATTGACATATTACTGATCTTGCTGGATTTTATTCTGCTTTACTTCCATAAATTGCAGGATCTTTACTTTATCTTTGCCAGAAGATTTAAAAGCCTTGCCCACATAATTTGCAAGTTAATTTATTTATAAAGAAAATATAAACACTGCTTAAGCTAATTGAAATGAAATTAAAAGTAAAATAAGTAGCCAACCTTATCACTGTCTGTAACCTACTAACACGGTAAGGAAAGCATCAGATGAGCTACCTGAGAAACTAACGTTACGTTTCCCCTCTTTAAAACGAAACAAACATGGTTACTCATCCTGCTGATCAGCTCTCTTCACTGCCATTGAAGGCTCCAACATGTTTTCTTTTCAGGTGCTGCGTCATAACAGTGGTGCTTCCGTGCCATGTTCATTTGTTTTTACAAAAGTTGCATGTTACGACTTTTGTCACTTTACAAAGCGCATGCGCGCTTCATTTGCAGTCTGGACGCTGAGGGTAAACATCCTGCGGCTCTGACTGCAGCGCTGAGAGGGACTCCTGTGGGAGCAGGAGAATGGGGTTGGGATGGGGGAGGCGCCCCACGGCAGCAGCTGCCGCTGGAGGACAATAGTAGGAACGATACATGCTTTCAAGTAAGATTCTCCAAAAGCCGCCAGTGACACCGTAAAAAGTCGTCAGATTTGTCGCTAGTCGCTTTTTTGAAAAATAGTCGCTGGAGGGGTCTGAAAAGTCGCTGAGTTGGCAACACTGCACCTGCGGCGCTGGCTCGCTCTGCGATATTTTTTGTTCTTCCCCCGTTTCATTTAAGTGGATGTGATGACGACGGCGGCGGATGACGCATTAATCGAGCGACACAACTAATCAATGTTGAAATTCGTTGCCAACGCTTTTAAAAGTCAATTTTTATCGATTTTATCGATTCGTTGTTGCGGCCCTAGTGTATTTAAATATTATTAGTGGGGTTAAGAGTAATAGCATATTCTAATAGGATGGATGGATGTTGCAAAGCACAGCCATTCATACATTATTATGTTTTTTGTCACTATATACAGAGACATTTATACAGCTATACACAAATATACACACACAACTGTCACTCTATGTTTATATATATATATATTAGTGCTGTCAAAATTATCGCGTTATTATCGCGTTAACGCGAGGCCATTTTAACGGCGATAATTTTTTTAACGTGAGATTAACGCTATGTGGTTTTATGGTACAATTTTCCAAGTACATCCCGCTGCAGCCTGCGGGAAGGCGGGGCTATTTCCCCCCAGTCTATGCATTTCTCATAGGCTTCGAGAGCGGAGCTCCTCAAGGAAAAAAGACACTCATACACTGGGTAGCGCTAGTGCCTTTTCTTTAAGCCCCACCACCAACAAACAAGTTGAGTGTCTGGTAACTAGTAGCAACCTGAAATACGCTGAGAAAACAGATTACTGAGGTGAAATGGAATCTGCTACGGCACTATTGCTGTCTGTGTACGCCACAGGTCGGTATCATGTGTGTGTGAGTGTGTGTGTTCTCATTTTTGTTAAGAGGCTGAAAAGTAACTTTCTAGAGCATAGACTACCTCCATCTAGTGATGTCGGTCTATTGATTTTGATGTATTGATTGAAAATTGTTCATTATTATCTTGGTTAATTAACATCTAATGTTAACTGTACTACATTTTATAGAAGTAGGGTAAAATGCTTGTCTTTGTTCAAAAGACTGTATTAACTGTAAAGACTGTCTTTTACATCAGCCTGTTTTCAGGGCCTTTTTTTGGCTACATATTTGTTATTTTTTGCTACATGCCTCCCCATCTTCTTGCCATATGTTTCTATGGCATAAATCAGTGTCTGTGACCTGTTTTCATTTAAAAAAAGAACATTGGCACAAACCTGGCCTGTATGTATTTTTTGTATGTCATCGAGAGTATTTAAATGATTTTCAATCAGAAAAAAAATTTGCGATTAAAATGCGATTAATCGCGAGTTAACTCAGGCATTGATGCGATTAATCGCGATTAAAAAAATTTAATCGATTGACAGCACTAATATATATATATATATAAAAAACTACACTGTAATAATATTGTAAATTACTGTAAAAATGTCCACAGCTGTATATTGAGTAGGGCTGCAACTAACGATTATTTTAAAAATCGATGAATCGGACGATTATTTTTTCGATTAATCGATGAATCGGACAAAAAATATTTTTTATATTAACCTCTTTATTCCAAAATAAACATTTTAGACAGAACAAACAAGCACACAAGTACAGGTTGCTCATTAACTGTACTGGTGCAATATGAAAAATAAATGTTTGTGTTAAAACTACGCAAACTTACATGAGAAATGTAGCTGTACATCCACAAAATATAGGGTACTTTGTTTCATAAAGCGCAAAAAAAGACATTTTTGTTTTTAAAGCCTCTAAGGGGTTCAAACAATAGGCCGCCCCATTTCAACAAATGAGTTTTTTTAGACTAGAAGAGTTCGGCCTTTTAAGACAGGAAAGTACAGCAGTTAAAGTTGCTACTTGAGAAAATACTGAACCATAGAGATAAAAATAGCCCTGTGATTCAAATTATAAATTGTATTTGGAATAAAAATGAGAGAACTAGGGGTGCTAAAAAAACACATCCTCCAAAGACAGATATTTACATGGGAATGTGGCAGATAATTAATTGACATATTACTGATCTTGCTTGATTTTATTCTGCTTTACTTCCATAAATTGCAGGATCTTCTTTACTTTATCTTTGCCAGAAGATTTCAACTTTAAAAGTCTTGCCCTCATAATTTGCAAGTTAATTTAATTATAAAGTAAATATAAACGCTGCTTAAGCTAATTCAAATGAAATTAAAAGTAAAATAAGTAGCCAACCTTATCACTGTCTGTAACCTACTAACAAGGTAAGGAAAGCATCAGATGAGCTACCTGAGAAACTAACGTAACGTTTCCCCACTTTAAAACCAAACAAACATGGTGGTTCCGTGCCATGTTAATTTCTTTTGAAAAAAGTTGCATGTTATCACTTTTTTCGCTTTACAAAGCGCAGGCTATTTTAATTATTGTGATCAATTTGCGCCGTCAATCCCAGTGCATGCGCGCTTCATTTGCAGTCTGGACGCTGAGGCTTTGACAGCAGCGCTGAGAGGGACTCCTGCGGGAACGGGGGGAGGCGCCCCACGGCAGAGTAGGAACGATGCATGCTTTCACGTAAGTCTCCAAAAGCCGCCAGTGACACCGAAAAAATTCGCCAGATTTGTCGCTAGTCGCTTTTTTGAAAAATAGTCGCTGGAGGGGTCTGAAAAGTCGCTGAGTTGGCAACACTGCACCTGCGGCGCTGACTCGCTCTGCCATATTTCTTTTTCTTCCTCTTTCAGTCAAGAGGCAGTGATGACGGCGCGGCGGATGACGCAATAATCGCGCGACACAACTAATCGATGATTAAATTCGTTGCCAACGCTTTTAAAAGTCGATTTTTATCGATTTTATCGATTCGTTGTTGCAGCCCTAATATTGAGTATTGTTCAGATGCACAGTATTTATATTTGTAAAAACACTGGAAATAACAGTTTTTTGTTTATTTATTCATATTTTATGTGAATGTTAACCATGTTTTAGCTGTTTTGTTTTTTTTCTTTATACTGTTTTATGTTTTACTTATTTTTTAAAGCACTTTGATCAGCTGTGGATATTTTTAAATTGCTTAACAAATTAAATTGGATTGTATATTTTTTACTGTCAGTTATTCTATTATTTTTATCCATCTGGGCCTTATCCAAGGTCCTCATTGTGTGACCACTTCTGCAGTAACTCCATCATTTAGCCACAGTGGGAAAACACAGTGAGTTTCTATTCTATGAAGTGTATTTCTGCTGTTTATTCAGTAATGTCTTCCAAAGCTCTGATGCCTTCAATCATCCCTCTGCCCTGATGGCAACAGTCTGTTGATTTAAACAGAAACCCGCTGCAGTGCTGAGGCATCCTTCTTCTGTTCTGCTTAAAGCAGCAGGTTAGGGCAGGTCGACCTCCCCAAGATGGCGACTGGAATTTCTGCGCCGCGACAGTCAATGCGGGGTCTGCTCTTCTGTCTACTTTAGCTTAGCATCTTGATCTCCTCTAATCAGACGAGGCTAAAATCCACAGTGTGCATCATCAGGGAATCGTTTCTATCAGGTGTTTCCTACCTATCCGCTGTGAGTTGATCTGGGGGATCCTGGCGAAATCCAGCAGTAGATGTTGATCCTCCATCTTCTCTTCTTTGAATTTTTTCTCTCTTCCTTTAAACTCCGTGAATGTTTCTTCAACAGGAGTTAACTACTCGCTGATAAACTCTCCTTGAGGATGGACTGAAGACATTCTCCCTGAAAACAATCCCAGATTATCAGCCTCCTACAAAAGCGACTGCACACAGAAGCTAAGCTAATGCTGCTAGTGACGTAACTTCCTCTTGTTCTTCTTCTATTGATTTTTAATGGCGGTTGGCGAACAACATTGATTTACCGCCACCAACCAGTAAGGAGTGTGGAACAAGAGTAACAACCTAAAAAAAAAAAAAAAAAAATTAAAATAATAATAATAAAAAAATACCTACCCTTTCTAAATTCTTCTTCCCAAACCAGTGATCCATAAATATCGAAACAAAACTTATAACTTATGTAAAAAAATGCCTTTTTAAGATGTTTATAATGTTTAAATGTACCTTTTCCTGTTTAAGACACCTCAACAATTCCAGTCTTTATCTGTTATATGTCCTAAAGTTATATATAACATGTTCTATTGTCTCACTTTCCCCACAGAAATCACATCTTCCTGTTGCATGTTTTACCATTATAAGTAATGTTGAGTTAAGTCCTGTGTGCCCCAATTTTAATCTAGTTATCATCCTTTACTGAACTCTGTTTCTTCCAATTTTTCTTCTGATTTCTCCAGCCTTCCCTTGTATTCTATAAAACCATCTCCCTCTAATATCATCTTTCCACAGTTTTTGCCATTTGTAATTAATTTTCTTCCTAATTTTGCTCTTAATTTCTGGTTTACTAATTACAACTCTAATATCGATTTCACTCCTGTTTAAAACCATAATCAATTGTAGATCTAATAAGACTAACGTAAATTGTTTTCAGTGCTTGTCTATTTGCTCCCCATTCATACCCAACTACACATCTCATTATATTCAATATTTTTTTTTACATTTTTCAATAACCTTTTCAATATGTATTTTCTTGGTTAATTTTCCTTCAAACCACACCCCTAAAAACTTAAATTGTTTTATTCTTTCTAGTTCCTGATTATATATCTTTAATTGTATCTCTTGATTAATTATACTTATAAATAATATTACTTTTGTTTTATCAGCTGAGAATTTAAAACCCCAATTATGAGACCACTTTTCTATTTTGTAAATTGCTTGTTGTACTTTTCCAACAATATAGTTAATATTCTTTCCACGTTTCCAAATAGCTCCATCATCTGCAAAAAGTGAACACCCTACATCACTTTCTATTTATTTAAAAACATCATTTATCATGATAGAAAATAATAAAGGACTTATTATGCTGCCTTGCGGAGCACCATTTTCTATCCAATGCTTCCCTGAATATTTCATACCAACCCTTACATTTATTCCCCTGTCATTCAAAAAGATCTTTATCCAGTTATACATTCTACCACAAATTCCCATTTCTCTCAATTTAATCATTAATCCTTCTCTCCATATCATATCATGCGCCTTTTCTATATCTAAAAACACTGCCAACACTCTCTCTTCATTGATTTTTGCTTTCATTATCTCATGCTGTAAGCATACTGCAGGGTCCATAGTGTTCCTCCCTTTCCTAAAACCACTTTGATGCTTAGATATATATCCATAATATTTAACAAAATGATTCAGTCTTTCATTTACCATTTTCTCCATAACTTTATACAAATATGATGTTAGGGCAATTGGTCTGTAATTTTCAGGTCTTGAGCAATCTTTTCCAGGTTTAGGTATTGGAACCACTATAGATTATTTCCAAGTTTTGGGTAATTTACCATTATCCCATATTCTATTATATCATTCTAATAATACAGTTTGTAAATACCCACTAAGTTTGTTAATCATAATATAACTTATTTAATCATTTCCTGGAGTTGATATCTTAACTCTCCTCAGGGCTCGTGTTAACTCCACTATCGAAAAAGGTAAAGTAATTGCATTGTTGTCTTCCTCTTGATAAATTTCCTCTTTCTCTAATAAACTTTTTCCTCTTCCCTTCCTCCACTGTTCTCCAATATTATTTGAACTATGTATTTTATTAAATGTTTGTGCCAACATCATTGCTTTTTCTTTACAGGGGACTGCTGTTGTTTCCTCATTAACTAAAACAGGGTATCCATAATCTCTTCATATGCCATTCATTCGTTTGATTATTTTCCAAACTTTTCTGTTTCTCTCCCTAATGTATTGCAAAATTTTCTCCAATAGTCTCTTTTTGTATTTTCTATGACCTTTCTTACCAAGGCATGTTTCTTTTTATAATCAGTAAGATTCAGGAAATTATGGTTCCTTTTTTATAATTTTAAAAGCTTTATATCTAGATTTGATAACCTGACCACATTCTGGTGTCCACCATGGTATAATCTTCTTTTTGTTTTCCCGACCTTTTTGGGAATTGAATGTTGAACAGCTTCTAGAACAGAATTACAGAAAATTACATTTAATAAGTTAATGTCAATGCTCATATTTATTCCTTTAATTCTGTCTTCACTTATTATCTTATATTTATCCCAATCAGCCCTATTAAAAGACCAAGGAAACAACCCTCCAGAATCATCATCTTGATTGTTTAACCCGACTTCAATCTTAATAGGGAAATTATCAATTCCAATACTTGTTGATTTAATCAAATTCCAAGAACATAATCCGGCCAGTGAATCAGAAACTATTATTAAATCTCTAGCAGACTCTACACCTGTTCTTATGTTAGATCGTATTCCATCTCCATTATTAATGCACACAAGATTTTTAGTCTCAATTACCTACTCAATAACCAGTCCATTTCCATCTGTCCTATTATCCCATATTGAGTTGTCAGCATTGAAGTCACCACACCATATCACCCTTTCATTTAAATGTAATATTATTTCACCCAGTAAACATACAGATAATTTCTTACGTGGGTTTTAATAATTTATCAGCTTAAATTTACCTTCTTTTGTCCATAATTCAATAGCAATACATTCAAGTGTTTTTCCCTTTGCTAGTAGTTTATTCTGCAACCCTCTCTTAAAAAGAATCCTACATCCATCTCCATTACCCTCCTCTCTATCCCTTCGAATACTATGATAACAATAAATAACAAAGTCTAATATAGGTTTTAACCAGGTTTCTTGAATACATATAAGTTCAGGTTTTATTTTTAACTTTTGTATGAATCCTTTTAACTCTTGACCATTTCCTATTAAACTTCTAGCGTTCCATTGTAATATTAACATACTGTTCAGTCACCTGAACCTGGATGTTTGCCATCTGCTTCAAGTTTCTGTTTGATCTGTTCTCAAGAAATATTCCTCATCACTAGAAATTTTTCAGCTCCTCTTACAATGATCTTGATTTTTTCAGTTTTCTGTTTGACCTGGTATGTATAATTAATTTCATATGTAATGAATAAAATCAGTTTATCGAAATCTATAGAGTTACTTATTCCCCCATGCTGCTCTGGTTCTTTCCTCAGTATTTGTATGTCTCCCATGTTTTTTTTATGTTGTTCCTGAACCTTCTTTACTGCTTCAGCATAGCGTAAGTTGTTTGTTGATTTAACCTTATGAACCTCAACTGCTCTTTTCCTGACCACACACCAGACATGGGCAATGTGGAGTCAACAAGTCATCTCCATGCCATGTATTTAATCTACCCAGCCAATTAACCAGGTGAGTCCAATCTGCACAGGTTAATTCACGGTGAAGATTGGACTCACCTGCTTCAGTGGCTGGGTAGAACAAATACATGACATGGAGATGACTTGTTGACTCCACATTGCCCATGTCTGGTGTGTGGTCAGGAAAAGAGCAGTTGAGGTTCATTACATTAAACAGTAAACATTTCTGTTTGCCCCTACACACTGCAGCAATGTGTCCATACCTTTGACACTTAAAGCATCGAAGTGGGGGAGGAACATAGGGCCTAACTGGATAACTCATATATCCTATCATCACTTTGTCAGGAACCTCTGAAGTAGAAAATTCCAGAAGAAAAGAAACACTGTCAACTCTATCATTATTTATTGTTTTCTGTTGATCCTGCTAACTTCAACATTTTGAATATTACATTTTAAGTTTTCAAGGTCTTCGTTTAGTGGAATGCCATAAATAACTCCCCTAGAACTTTTTTCTCCTACAATTCTTCTACTTTCCACTCTTTTCTTACAAATGGTTTCAATGAACATAACTTTCCTTTTTTGTTTCTCTGATTTACAAACAATTAACAAATGTCCATCTTTCAATGTTTTTACCATTTGTAAAAACCATTTGTTCTGTATTTAGATAAATGTCTGAAACACATATCTGAGTGCGGAGTGGGACAACAGGCACTCTTCTTAAAGATATAAAACAAAGACATAGTTCCTGTTTTTTATTATACATTTTTTTTCTTTCATTTTACATATACATATAAACACAAACAATGTTGTTAATATTTTCCCACATCATCCTCAATTTTTTTTATCTTCCCTTTTCCTTTCTTCTCCCCTTTTTCTCTCTTTATTACTTTTAGATTTTTACGCCTCCTTTTTCATAAATTAAAAAGATTTTCTGTTTGTATTTATAATTAAGCTAAATATTAATATTGTAGAAACTTTTCCAGATAACCAGCTGTGGTCAAGAGAAAGTCTTCCTTTGTGATGAAGAACAATGGTTATAGTTCAGAACATAAAGGCGTTTTTATTTTAATGCACATGATAAATTATAGTTTTTTTCTATTCAGTTTTTCATCAGAAAATTCTCTAAAGAAGTTCACAGTCCTCCTTGTTTCCGATGAACTCCTCCTCCTTACATCCTAACTCCCCATCAGGTCCGTGTCCACGGTCCACACCACCATCTCTCTCCACATCCTGCCATCCCCTCAGCCTGGCTTCTAAAAAGTCTGCACCCACAGGAGCCTGGTGGTGTCTCGGTTTCCATAGCTGCTGGAGCAGGTGAACATGGAGGTTCCTCTGGGATGTTCCACCTTTAAATGCTCCGGTTTACTGGGTTCTTCTCTTCCATTGTGGCGTGTCCCAGGTAGCGAGGGTCTTCATGCTGTCTTGCTGTAACCTCCTGACTCTGGTCCTGAAGGAGGACGGCACTGTGGTGGACTCAGAGGAGTTCTTCCAGTCGCTGCCCTGTAGCACTACACTGATGGTTCTGGGTAAAGGGGAGATGTGGAGCCAAAGTAAGGTGAGACACTTCAGCTATAAACAGCAGACAGACCAACGGAGGCTGATTTAACTACAACTAGACTGTGAGCAGGTAGCCTCGTGAGACCATACTGATCTCGCGAATTTTCAAGGTTTCACTCGCAGATCAGTCTGGAGACTCTCCGTTAAAGAAAATTTGGAGCAGTTCACCAAACAAACGTCCAATCAGCGTTGGCTTTGAGGCGGGTTGAGGTGTGACGCAACGAGAAGCGCGACAGTTCAGTCTAAAGAACATGGCGGCTTCAGCCGATGAAACTAGCGTTAGCGTGGCTATCGAGCAAGTTTTATTGGAATTACAGAGTATTTCTACACTGAAAGAAGAGCAAAACTCTGTTAGTACGTCATATGCTTCGTTGATCTGATTGGTTTATTTGGCCCGTCTATCACCAACATAGGCCAATCAGCTAACCAGTATTTTCGCCCCTTCCCAAAATTACTTCAACGGAAGGTTTCCAGATGGATATGCGGAGCAAATCCATCTGGCGGAGTCAGGTTAGTGAGCATGGGCCAATTTAGGAAGTTTGGGGCCCTTGGCAAAGACTGACAGGGGGCCCTCTGAATTGAGAGGACAACACATAAACCAGAAATGTTAATAGAATAGACATCCATTATTTGTTCTAGGTTGTGTCCCTCTCTTCTTGTCCTTTTCTTGTTGTTTTGCTCTCTATGTTTTGTACTCAGCTGACTTTTCATGCTGTCTCAAAAGGAATACAAAATTTTTTTCCAAGCACTAAGCTTGCTTAGCTGATTGCTCCTTCCAGTGTTTCCAAAATGGCGACGGCAAAAGTAAATAACCCAGTCCTTCTTTTCACTATCGACAAGCCATGATCTGCTTCTCTGTTCTCCATTTTTCATTTGGATGAAATAATAGCTGCATGAATCATGACACACACTTAATATTATAAGCATTCTGATGGCATTTTAGTGAAAGGATTTTTTTTTTTTTTATCAAAAACATGATTAATGTACACACATAAGGAAAAGTTGTATTAACCATACATGTATTTTATGGGCCCCCCAGAAACTTGGAGCTCTAGGCTATTGCCTAGTATTCCCTAATGGTAATACTAGACTGTGAGAATCTGTTGACATAGTAGACGTCACCTTGATGGTCTCCTAGCAGCAGGACGAGTCCTGAAAATGTCCATTTCATCTCCTTGGGATCTGATTCTGGTTCATGGCTGTAGGTCAGGGTTGGTTCATGAATGGAGCAACAGGGACGTTTCCATCCCAACAGAGCAGAGAAAAACCAGAATCCTTATAGATGCGCTTCAGTCAGCCCATCCTGCTCAAGATGGAGGCTGACCTCTGACCCTGAGGTAGCAAGTCACCTTTTTCCACCAGACTCCAAATTTTGACTCCGACTGGAATAAAACTATTCTACAGAATGAGGAGATAAATCCATTCATCATTTGTTTTGTCGATATGAGAAACAACAACTGCATTTTTCATAAAGTGATGTAGAAAAATTTTGATTTTTTTTTTACATTTCCCTACTAGATTAACTTGGCATAAAATATTAATGCGCATATAAACTATATTTTTAAACTTTTTTTGGACTCTGAGGTAAAGAGCTCTGAGACTCTGAGAAATCACAGCATATTCAATGTTGTTCCAGTTCATAATTATAATGAAGTAAGTTGACAAACCTATAAATGAACTAGTTCATGTTAATTTGGTAAATGAAGCCACAATCCTCCACAATAGAACCTCATATTTCCCCGTTTAAATGTTTGATCATTAAATATAGAAAGAAATTGAAAATCCTGGATGCAGTCAAGGTTAACTGGATGTGCAGTGAAGCCTTTATTTAGCCAAATTCCACAGAACTTCAGAAACATTCAGGAACATTCAGGTTCTGGTGAAAAGATCTGGATCAAAATGATTTCTTCCGTTCCGTATTTAGTAGCAGATATTTCCCAAGATAGCTCAGATGCTTTAACTTCATGCGTGGGTTTGAATCTGAAGTGGACGTGGCTGATGTACGGACTTGTTTCTGAAGTCTTGGTTGGAACAGTTTGCACTAAAACGTGAGTTTTTTCCTTCTCAGTCTTCCCTTGTTAGTTGATCAAACTCTGTCAAGCGCTCTGCTAAACTGGCAAAGAAAATCCCAGCAGATGTTTCTGAATGGAGCAGACTAGTACTATCAGGAGACATGCTGATCTGTCGGGCTGCTTTCTGTAATAAGTGCCATAAAACCTGACATCATCCAATGAAAAGAGTCGTTATCAATTGAACGTCAACGTGAGCGGCGTGTCGCTCATTATTCTCGGAGTGAACGTCGCTCTTGTTCACGTTCATTAATTCAAAACTGATCAGTTCACTAAAAACAGCAATGTTTTTGAATGCGTTCATGCACAACACTGAAGTCCTGGAAGTATTGAATTAAGTTATAATTTATGCTTCTTTAATTTTCCAAACAACTGGTATTTTACGTGTATTTTTAGCAACAGCAGAGGGAAAAAACGATTCCCTCGTTGAGTCACCAGGAAAATTTTAGAGGCACTAAGAAAAAATTTATTTGTTTCTTTTTAATTACATTCATTGTTTTTAACTGTTTGAAACACAAAAGTGAAAGGTGAAAAGTAGTCATTTTAATATTGATAAGATGTTCAAAACACAGTTCTGTTATTGGACTAATTTGGGAACAATTCAGACCAACCAAACAGCTCAATTTCCAACAATCGTTTCTGGACTAAATCAATACTATGATGGACCGACCAGATTTAGCCTAAAAAACATCTGCTGTTTTGGAGGTTATCATTTCATTTTTACAAATAACTGTTGACCAATCCTACATTATAATGTCCGAATAACAAAAACCCTAATCAAATAGGGGTTTCTTTACTTCAGTATTCCACTTGTTCATATAAAGTAGGCTGGCATCGCTTTAGTATTTAGTAATGGATCAATAAACACAATTTACAGTTCCTCTTTAATAATTCAATTTAAAATGTACAATTATAAAACGCTTTTTAAAAAGGATTTCTAATTGTTTGATTTAAATGTTTAACTTCAATTGGTAGGTTTTCTTTTTCAGTAAAACACATTTTATATATCCGTGTTTGTTTGTTTTTTGAAAAAATGTTTCAGAGGAGCTCAGTAGTTTATAAAGTCTGGTTCCGGCCCTGTGGATGATAATATACTAATATAAAATTTCTGAACTTTTCAAGCTTGACCACGACCTGGATGACTGAGAATCTTCACAGACTTTAAAATGTTGAAAAGAATTTAGACAAAGCAAAGGGAGTCATTTTACATCCTAAAATCTGTCTGTCTCTGTTCCCAGGGTAAATCCTCAACCTACTAACTGCTTCATCTGAAACTCATTCTGATTTTTACTAAAGCTTCAATGGAAAGCTATATAAAAAACAAACAATACATGAGCATGGAGTAGCTCTTTATGTGGTTTTGTTCCCTGGCCTGAAGCAGCTCTCAGGGTCTAAACTGTTGATGACCCCTGATCTAAAGGATTTAACAGGAAGTAGTCATTTGCAATACAGACAGTTTTGGAATTTAATTGAAGGTAATATGAATATGAAACATGAAACATAAAGTGAACAATATCAGACTTAGAAACCATGAGCCTTTGTTTAAGAGAGTAATAATTAGAAAGTGGAGATAGCCAAGAAAGATCCAGTGGTGTGAAAAAGTATTTGCCTGCCTCCTGATTTCCTTATTTTAACAAGTTTTTCACACTTAAAAGATTCAAAACATAAAAATAGTCAGAATATTAGTAAAAGACAAAACACAAAAGGCAGTTTTTGAAATAAGTATTTATTATTCAAAATCGAATTTGTTTCAGACTGACTTTTTTAACCACTGTGCAAATATTCCAGATGAACTTGATCCAAATAAGCAGTTTAATATTTCTTTAATTCAAGGAATATTCTTCAGGGCTTGAAATTAAAACATTATAGTGATTTTTGTGCCCAAAATGTAAACCGTGCAACTTTGAACAAATGAAATGTGCAAATATTAAAGCAATCCCACCTATGCAGGCGCCACTGATCTCTCTGACAACCATCAGTAGGCGATGCAGGTGAAGCGTCTTGTCCAAGGACACAATGAAGCTGGGCTGGGATGAAGCTGGGCTTCTAACAGGCGACCCTGCAGTAGCAGGACTAACTGCAGCATCCTGTGCTGCTGTCGCCCCATGGCATCAGCCTGGATGTTGATCAGAGATGAATCAGTTTACTGTTTCAACATAACGGGAAGGTTAAGGCAAAATGCTGAGGGACAAACAGATTGAACAGTCCTGAAAATCTACTGGGAGCTTCAAACATTTTCACAGGAAGTTGTCTCTACTAAATCTTTCCAATTTGTGAATGTTACAACCCCCCACCCTTAAGAACACTAAAGGGTAAATTCTGGCACTGGGTGTAACACAAAAGTCAGTAAACTAAAAGATGATGTCAGCAGGAAAATATGATTTATTTACAATTTGCAGGGGTCACAAAAGAAACAAACAGCAAAACAGGGACGCTTAAAGCCTCAGGGTCTCCAAGGCCAAAACAACAAACAAACCCCCCCCCCCCCCCCCCCCCCCCCCCCCCCTTACTTATAAAACAAAACACTTTCTAACATAGAAAATGAAAAGGAAATACAATACCTGGGCTCCCTGGCTAACCACAAAACAAGGAGAAAACAGTTCAACAAAAATGGCAGAGAACCCCTACCAGCTTCCACTGTGAACAGAAAAACGAAACTTTAGTCAATCAATTGTTCAACATGAACACACACAGACATTCAGCTCATGAACAAGATCACTTCAGATCAAGGCCCAGTGAATAAGAGAAGGGGGCCTGACATCTCAGGATTGAAGCTCTTTATGAGGTGGCTGACGAGCTTCAACGCATTGCACCTGTAACAGCCAGGGAGACCTGAAACACAAACAGAGAGCTCTCTCATGAAGAGAGCCCCTAGAGGTCAGTGACCGTAACATCCTCCCCCATAAAATCCTTCGTTAATTAATCTTTCAGCATCATACGTACTCTAGGGAGGTGAGCAGCATTATATCCTGGACAGTACATCAGCTATTACGTTTTCAGCCCCTCTCTTATGCCTGATGTCCAGACTGTACTCTTGGGCCAGTAAGGCCCACCGCATTAACCGCTGGTTGTGGTTATACATACGGTTCAGGAAGACTAATGGGTTATGGTCTGTATAGACTATAACGGGACTTGTTGAACCCACATAAACTTCAAAATGCTGCAAAGCTAGCAGCATTGCCAATGTTTCCTTCTCAATTGTGGAGTAGTTCAATTGATGAGGCTTGAACTTAGCTGAGTAGTAGGAAACTGGGTGACTGATGTCATCAGTTCCATCTTGGAGTAACACTGCTCCAGCCCCAGTGGTGCTGGCATCCACTTTCAGCTTGAAGGTCTTGCTAAAATCCAGAGCTGCCAATACAGGAGCACTGCATAGAAAGGACCTTGCACAGTCAAACGCATGTTGACACTCAACAGTCCACGTGAATGGTTGCTTCGGACTACACAACTTTGTCAGAGGAGCCACCACCATTGAGAAGTTCCTGCAGAAACATCTATAATAACCAACCAAACCCAAGAACCGCCGAAGCTCACGTCGTGTGGTGGGCATAGGGTAGCGTAGGATAGCATCCACCTTCGCATTCACTGGACGAACTTGGCCATGGCCTACTTCCTTTCCCAGGTAGGTCACCACCGCTTTGGCAAACTCACATTTTGCCAGATTCAAGGTGAGGGAGACTTGAGCTAGACGGGCAAACACAGTCTTCATAGTGTTAATGTGATCTTTCCAGGATGATGAATAAATTACAATGTCATCCAGATAGACATTACAGTTCTTAACATCTCCTAATATAGTGTTCATCAGTCGCTGAAAGGTAGCTGATGCATTTCGCATTCCAAATGCCATCACTGTGTATTGTAGGAAGTGGTCTGGTGTGACAAATGCTGAAATATCAGAAGCCCTGGCAGTTAGGGGAACTTGCCAGTACCCCTTCAGCAGATCTAACTTGGTGATATAGGTGGCAGGACCAATGCTGTATATGCAGTCTTCCATGCGAGGTAATGGGTGCGAATCAGGGACTGTAACTGCATTTACTCTCCGATAGTCTGTACAAAAACGTTAGGAACCATCAGACTTTGGTGTCAATAGACATGGAGAGCTCCAGGAGCTATGCCTTTGTATAGCCATGCCATTTTCCAGCAAATATTGAACCTCTTTCTTCATCATTTCCCTCTTAACTGGAGGACAACGGTACGGATGCTGTTTAATGGCGGGGACACCACCCACGTCAATGTCATGCTCCAGTACCAAGGTCCTAGAGGGCACATCTCCAAAAAGTGCAGGGTGTAGCTGGATCAGTCCTTTTACATCCTCTTTCTCACCCCTGGGAAGATAGGACAGACACTCATCCAAGGAATTAAGTATTACAGAGTTTGAGAGCCTACCAGAGTGGCCTTCATCACACTTTCTCAAACCATCATGGGGGTTATCTCCAGACACAAGAGAGATCACAGGTTTTGGAGAGTCCTCACAACATGTGTCCTTGTGGTAATTTTCCCTGGAATGAAACAGCTTCAACATATTTATATGGCACAGACGTGTTTGGCGCCTCCTGTCAGGAGTATGAACAATGTAGTCTGTGTCATTGACTCGCCTTTTTACCACATATGGACCTGCAAATTGGGCTGAGAGGGATGGCCCAGGCGTAGGCACCAACATGAGCACTTTATCACCTGGTTCAAATGAACGCTTCACACTCTGTCATACAGTTGTTTCATTTTCCCTTGAGCAGCTGACAAAGATTTTCTTGCTATTGAGCAAGCATGGTGTAGACGTTCCCGACATTGTGTGACAAACTCAAGGACATTGGATTGTTTCTGAGTGTCGTCTGACAGGAGTTGCTCCTTCAGAACCTTCAGTGGTCCCCTTACACCATGCCCAAAAACCAGTTCAGCAGGGCTAAAACCAAGAGACTCCTGTTTAGCTTCTCGGGCTGCAAACAACAGAAAAGGGAGTCCTTCATCCCAGTTTTTGTTTGTCTCATGACAATATTTGCGCATCATGGCCTTTATAGTCTGATGCCATCTTTCTAGAGCGCCTTGTGACTGGGGATGGTAAGGACTGGAGGGAATGTGTTTAATGCCAAAAGACTGTAGTGTCTGCTTGAAGAGTTTGGACTGAAAATTGCTGCCTTGATCCGTTTGTATAACTCTAAGCAGACCAAAAGTTGCAAAAAACTTCAGAAGAGCTTTAGTTATAGTGGGCGCTGTAATTTTTCTTAGTGGAATGGCTTCAGGGAAGCGAGTGGCAACACACATGATAGTAAAGAGAAAACTGACTACCAGTTTTAGTTTTGGGCAGAGGACCCACACAGTCCACCAGGACACGCTCAAAAGGCTCACCAACTGCAGGAATTGGCTTAAGAGGGACGGGTGGCACCCTCTGATTAGGTTTACCCACTATTTGGCAAACTCTACATGTTCTACAGAACCTGGCAACATCCTTTTTCAGACCTGGCCAAAAGAAATGCTGTAGAATACGGTCATGGGTCTTAGTGATTCCCAAATGACCTGACCATGAGTGGTCATGTGCCAACTGCAGTATTTGTTCACGATAACCTTGAGGAATGACAATTTGATAAACTACTCCCCAATCCTCCTCAATACCCTTCTGTTGCAAGGCAGGCCTAGAGATCCATTTTCTCATAAGTAATCCATCTTCAAAAAACATATGGGTCTTGTCCTTTATTGAATCAGTCACATTCTCAAAGCACTTAGTGAGTGTTTTATCACTCTTCTGAGTTTGGCTCAAAACCTCACGTGACATTGATAGTGGGAGAAAAACCTCAGTTTGTAGTGAAGTCCTCTCGGAGTACTGAGTTTGAATGGTCATCTGCTGGCAGCTTATCCTCCATCAAGGCCGAGCCGAGAACAGAGTCATCCAAGTTCACTTCCTCCAGCTTACGAGCTTGGGACCTGGTAAGAGCACTGACAGCAAACACATCAGGAAGGGATTCCAACATGTCATCTTCACCCATTATGCAACTGGGAGTATCCACCACCTCAGGGATAGGTAGTACCTGTTCTCCAGCAAGATCATTCCCCATTATAAATTCAACCCCCTGAACAGGAAAAATTAATCTCTCACCGCAACCTTGAAAAAATCCATGAGGCCAAACTATGGTCTTTAGGTTAAACTCGATGCAAAGGATGCGGCACGTAGGACATTCCAACTCCTTGTTACTATTGTACTTGCATTGACAGGAGGTATCAGCATTGAATGGAGAAAGCTGCGCCCGGATAATTGAATGGGAACCACCAGTGTCCCTCAGTAATCCCACCGGGTTTCTCATCCTCAGAATGTCTGTTAGGGAGACAAGACCATCAAATGAACAGGGTTTAAAAAAATCATCAGGTTCACTCATGTTTGACAGTTGTGGGGTGGCTCCTCAGAGTCTTAACCAGGGCTAACCCCTTAAGCTGGTTGGGGTGCCTGCTTACGTTTCAGGGGCCTAAAACATATCAGAAAAATTATGCCCCATTTTATGACAATAAAAACACTGTCTCTCCGATTGAAAATTGAAGAGTTCTGTAACCCTTGATTGAGGTTACATCCTTCCACGTGCCTTGTCACAGAGAGGGTTAGGTCAGGTTTAACACAAATACATTTTTGTGAGTAGGGCAAATTCTTCAGCCAGGACAGCTGCTTTGTAAAGGTTGAGGCTTTCTGTTCTATTTTAATGTACAATAACTGTACTGGGATCTGGAAGGCAGTTTTTGTACTCTTCCAACATATCAACTCAGAAGGGAAGAAAAATCAGCTACTTTACGTTGCTTGGCACCATCTGTCAAATAACATTTCCCTTTCTCCCTTGCAAATTCAACAAATGTTTGTGCACTGGATTTTATTATGGATCTTGAATGCTGCCTTATGCCTCAGGCACAGCTCATATGCCCTGTGTATGGCAGCTTTTTAACTTGTCATACACAACGAATGTCTTCAATTGTTAGTGCTGCAACCTTACTTCCTGTGCCTTACCATGCAGTTTGCACTGCAAACAAAAGGGAACCCAAAACTTTCTGTGGGCCAATGTGAGGGCAACAGCAATACGTTCACACGCTATTAAAATATGACTCCACCTCCGTTCTCCCAGGAATGGTGTGTGGGACCAGGGCAATATTTTTGCTGATGTCAAACGTGAAAGCACCATCCAACGCACCACTCGCCCCCACCCCGCTGTTGCCTGGATGAAGGGGGCTAGGAACGTTTAATCTGGGGAAAGAACTGCCCGTCATCTTCATCCCACCAGAATCCGTGCTAGTGAATACAGTGGTCTGTTTATGAGGACTGTAGCTCCAGCTGACGCATTTTGATGGCAGGCTTCATTCTTCTGCCACTTAAGCTGGAACTCCAAATTCATCCGTCCGTTCGCTTTCTTAGCTTCAAGTTCTCAGACCGCACCAGACGTTCCTTTAGACGTGACCTCAAACACTAGGATTTGGGGACTTCATTAGAGAAAGGCTCAACCGTGGGAGAGAGGCTGGTGGTTTTTCCCAACTCTGGCTTGGCAGCAACAGGAGGTTTGTCTTCACTCCTCCTCAGCACAAAACCTGCAAACTGTTCAGCAGTTTCAGAGAGCTGGCCCTCCTCCTTATACATTCTCATGGAAAGTATTCCTTCTCAAACCAGCACTGAAGACAAAGAGATTTCAGTTCACGTTTAAGCAATGACTTAGAGACACGGGACTACCAAAATGTGAAGCAGATTTCATATAAATCATTTTTCTACAGACATCAAAAATGTTGTATGGTAGGGATATACCAAAAACTCCTCCCAAATCAAACTGTGCATGTTCAAAAAGTAAATCAAGATCCCCAGACAAGACCCCACTCTATGTTACAACACCCCACCTTAAGAACACTAAAGGCTAAATTCTCGGCACTGGGTGTACACAATAAATCAGTAAACTTTAATAGGATGATGTCAGCAGGAAAATATGATTTATTTACAAATCTGCAGGGGGTCACAAAAAAGAACAAACAGCAAAACAGGAAGCTTTTAAAGCCTCCAGGGTTCAAGGGCAAAAACAAACAACCCCCCCCCCCCCTTACTATAAAACAAAACACTTTCTAAACATAGAAAATGAAAAGGAAATACTATTCCTGGGGCTCCTGGCTAACACACAAAACAAGGAGAAATCAGTTCAACAAAAAGGAAGAGAACCCCTACCAGCTTCCCTTTATGAGACAGAAAAACAAAACTTTAGCCAATCAATTGTTACAACATGAACACACACAGAGACATTCAGCTCATGAACAAGATCACTTAGATCAGGCCCAGTGAATAAGGGAGAAGGGGGCCTGACATCACAGGATTGAAGCTCTTTATGAGGTGGCTGTCTGAGCTTCAACGCATTGCACCTGTAACAGCAGGTGAGACCTGAAAAAAAAAAAAAAAACACAACAGAGAAGCTCTCTCATGAAGAGCGCCCTTAGAGGTCAGTGGACGTTAACAGAGAAAGAAAAAGCAACTTTCACGTTTTCTTTATCTGTTGAGAAATGTGGTGTGATAAGCATGCTGTACCATCTCCTTGGGGCCTACCCCCCCTGTCCATTAAAACTTAGTGACACCTCAGATTTCCTCAAAACAAAGAAATACAAAGCTGCCAGAGTTATACTTTTTATTGTGCCCATAAATTAAGGCCCTTAAAGAAGAGCATTTAATCCTCTGGGAGCAGGATTTGACTTAAAACTGTTGGTAGAAATGAGAGCAGAACACATGAGGAGGTTCATCACACATCACCTGATCCAGTTAAGATGAGGAACTAAGACAGGCCGCCAGGACCATCCAGAACATTTCACACTATGGTTTACAGATGACAGGAACTTTGGAAGATGAGCAACTTTGACTCATTGTTTTTCATTCTCATTAGCTTAGCTGGCTGCTGCTGATGGATTATTTTTGTTCATATATCTGCTCAGGGAAAACAGGGCTTGCAGAGTGACAACTCTCCTCTTTACATTGACTGATCGTTTTGGTGGGAACCAAGCTTCTTTGGGTTACTGTTGCTTTATATCACGGTTTCCATGAAAAGTGGGATTTTCGTCATATGCCAGGCACTGTAGATTGCTCCGTGGAACTTCAGGTTAGCGGGCAAGTTTACGACCAATTTGC